>NC_049993.1:10624559-10663833 GCF_000003815.2 Branchiostoma floridae | reverse complement strand
TGTTATATTCCTCTGGCCGGCTTACTCCTCTGATTTGTTACGTTTCTTCGCTTTTTCGAGCGATCCGGCGTTTGTCCGATCGCGTGCTGTTCCCTGGCCGGTTATATTCCTCTCTATTTGTTCCATTTCTACGATTTTCCAGCGATTCGGAGTCTGGTAGAGACTACTATTCACGTGCCGAAAGCGCCTGAACACGATCGTGGTGACGATTTTTTTTGGCGGGAAGCGGCTGAGTGAGCAGTGGGGGCCTCTGGCGGAGTATATGTGAAAACGCACCATGTCGGGGTTTTCTGATAAGATGAGCCAGGCCGTGTTTAATATGACGGACGAAAAACCTGTCCTGGTTAGTTATGCTTAAGAAAAATGATTTTAATTGAAAACAAATGAAGGATAACCAGTAACTCGGGCATTTTTACCCTCCCGAAATGTGGTTGAATCATGGTTCAGATAGAAATCCGCAATTCTATGTTCATGGAAATGGCATTGTTTTGGATACGATAGAATTCTCGTTAACTATTGAAAAATGTATTGAATTGCAAAATGTACACGAGCACTTGTATCCAAAGAACAGACATCCCATTATGAATGATTGTCAAGCAGATCATGCCATGCGTTATTTTGCTCAAACTTTTTTCCAGTCATGTTATAACAAAGCTATCCTTTTCATGCGTTTTTCAGCGTTTAGTACATTCACGAAGAAACACTACAACATGGTACCAAGGCAATGACGTTGATGATGGTACCGGTAATATTTACGGAGCAAACATCTGCTAGGAGTTGACCTATGGATGACCGCGAACCGGACACGCCCCCACCACACACCTCTACGCATGCGAATTTTTCGTCCGTAGTAGGAGGAATGGTTTATATATGAAAGTGAAAACGTAAAATTATATCAACTAAGCAAGCTAAAACTTGACAATAGTAGCACAAAAAGATAATAAAATTATTATTGTAGATGTTTAATATTCCAATTTGCTCTATTTTTTTTCTTAAAATAACTTAATTGACGTTCAATTCACTGCATTTTGGCTACCATACCTCCCCTTACAATACTTCGCCACACTCTCGGGACAACATGGCGGCCTCCATGTTATTGACAAAAGTTAGGCCAACTTTCACTGGAGTATCTGGTCTTCTGAAGGCCATCAGATGTCCAGAAACTGTCAAGGTAAATCAGTACTGTACACATGAGCTTCTAACCTTCGTTACTCTGCATATATCCTCTTCTTTTAGTCGTTTTTAGATTTAGTGGCTGCAACATGCAAAATAACCTCCTTGGTGGCTGCAAGTTTGCATACGTGCACAGCTTGCAAGACATGCATACTTTCAGGGACTCCCTCCCCACATATACATGTTTTGATTTTGTGATGGGAAGTTTTTGGCAAATGAATATCGTCAGAGAGCTCAAAATCGGTTTACATATATTATATATATTATATATGTACGTTATGTGGCAAGCAGACCGTTGCCAAATGAATATCAACGAGTTGCACATGTAAAATCGTATTATTGTAAATCTAGAAATAGTTTAGATATTAGATACTTGTGATATAACATGCATTGGCATAATACCGGTCATAAGCCTTATACCGGTCGATTAAAAATAGTGGAACTTAAAGAGATCTACACATGCAACAATAGTTATTTCTGAGGTATGCACACTTCAGACATCTAGGTGTCCAATACATAATTTACAAAGCATCGATAACAATGCATTCGAAGACAACAAGGCCAAAAGTTTTCAGGTCATTTTCGGGGCAGGCGAGCTCGTCGTGGGACAAAGACACTGTCACGTTCATCGCCAGATTTGTAGATAATAATCACATGTGCTCACGGCACAAGACTAGCATGATTCAACAGCAATCTTGAATTTCTTTTGGTGACCTACAACTCGTGTAAAAGTGTGAGGAACCGTTGCATAATAGCCCGGATCTACGGCTGAATGGGTGAAAATTGAACGTACGCCGCCATTTTCCCGCCATTTTTAATGCTACGGCCAGCAGTAAAGTTTTACGTCATAGCGGTTGTGACGGACCAAAATTAAATGAAAATTCTTGTCAGTATACGCCCATTTTCTCATGACTTTTTGTATGCTCATGCAGATTTTTGTTTTGTGCAACTACTAACAGGAAAGAAAGGAACAACAGAGGATGAATAAAGGTACATAGCGGCAGTTAATTGTGCCGTGTTTCGTTCGACCGGTATAGTGCACCCCCTTCCAACCACGTGCCCGTTCTCCGTGCAATTCCGCGGTGTGTTCCAATTACGATATTATGTTTTTAGCAGGACCAGAGAGACAAAATAATTTACACAGAAGAAGTGGCAAAGGTAAGCTGTAACAGCAACATGTAACTGGAGAAAATGATGCGTTGATCATTTGCCAAATTAGCATTGCTTGAGAAATTGCAGTAAACCGACCAGTATTATGCCAATGGATGTTATCCTCTGTCTTTACTTTTTGTACTTATTTGTGTGGAAGACCAAGACATTAGACAAGAAGACACTACCATACATCTTTTCGTAATCGTATGATTACACACACTAACATTTGCACTTCATGCTGTGGTGTCTCTTTCAGGTAGTGACATGCTCTTTCTCCACAACACACACACGTCCCGTTCAGTTCTACGACAGTCCTGTGGACGCAGTACGAGACATCAAGGATGATTCCACACTCCTGGTTGGAGGTATGATCATGTTGTGATACTGCACAACAAGCATACAGTCAGATAGTACAAATGTTGTTTCTGGTTGTTATGCAGAAGTGAATGGACTGCATTCTTCAAGTTGTTTTCTGTGTTTAATGATTGTGAACTGAATTTCTTTTTTTGAAGGCAGAAAGGTTATCAAGAAAGCCCTCTGTATGAATTTCACAGTGCATTTTCAATATTTTTCATTGATAGATTGATAAATCAAAGTCAATCAAGGCATGGCTGCAAAGGATGAACTTATTGGTCAACCCTTTAACTAGTTGATTGTCATGATGTTTATATTTCCCCATTGTGTAGGTTTTGGTCTGTGTGGGATACCAGAAAACCTGATTGGAGGCCTGCTGGAGACTAAAGCCAAGAACCTGACCTTGGTCAGCAACAATGCTGGGTAGGTTGGACTAAGTCTTCTTTGTGTAATAATCGAAATATGAGATGAATAATAAATGTGGTTGAGTAACAATATCATTAATAGCAAATTTTATAATGTCCATAAAAAGCTGAGCACTTGATGTCACATAATTGTTTACCACATATTTGTTTTTTACTGCAGGGTTGATGACTTTGGCCTCGGGCTGTTACTCAGAACAAGACAGGTGAGTATATGTGAACTGAAGGAGAGGTACATTTTGCTCCCGAGTGATTTTGTTCATACAAGCTTTCTGTGGAACATGGTTTGTTCAAAAATACAACTGAATACAAATTTTCTCCTCTAGACTTTTCTGAGTTTATGAAGAATCTGATTTTGTTAATTTTCAGGTGAAGAGAATGATTTCGTCCTATGTTGGTGAGAATGCAGAGTTTGAAAGACAGTATCTAAGCGGAGAACTGGAGGTGGAACTCACTCCTCAGGTTAGTGGGACAGACAGTTAAAACAAATAACTAGAATTCAACAAATAACTTACTGAGGTTAGATGAGTTTTCAGTAGACACAAACTGGTACTGCCCATACTTTCTTAAGTAGCAAATCTGTACCTTTTCCAGGAAAGGTAAAGGTCCCATAGCCGTTTGTAGGCCACAGGGGCATTGGGGTGTCAGAGGGCATGATATTGGAGAACAAAGCCCATTCCTCTCCTTTCACTGCCTTTTGCCTCCCCAATCAAAGTCAGGTACTCATGTTACACCTGGGTAGAGTGAGGAAAGTTGTTGAAAGTGCCTTTCACATTATCTAGCAGGAATACCAGGAATAGAAGCTGTGATTTTTCCATCTTGTGTCCGCTAACCTAACCACTCTGCCATTTGGCCATCTGATTCCTCGAAGGATAGTAGGACAAGAATTAAAAGATGTTCTATCATTGCCACAGGGTACTCTGGCTGAACGTATCCGTGCAGGTGGGGCTGGTGTCCCAGCATTCTTCACTCCCACAGCGTACGGAACCCTGGTCCACGAGGGAGGGGCACCGATCAAGTACAACTCTGATGGTTCTGTGGCCATCACCAGTGAACCAAGAGAGGTAAACAGATTGATCATGCTCTAAAAATCATGATTTGCTGGACAAGGTAGTATTGTTATCATTTTCTTGTTATCATGGTTTCTTCAAATGGTGCCCACAAAAATGGTATTAACACATGTAAAGCTAGCAGTTTTGAAAATATAATCAACTTTAAGTACTCTTGCATGTATGTTTCTATTTAAACTTCTATTTCAACTGTTGATAAATGTACAACCAAGTTTTGCATATCATCTGAAGGGGTGTATTTCTCTTTATGTCATGTCCGGGCCATATTCATGCTCAATGTCGGTGTTCCGACCGGTCAGTATTTTACTGTACCGCCCATTGCTTCATAGGTCAATTCAAACAATTCAAACTTTGTTGTGTGCTCCACTGTCAAAAATTCTAACTACTGTTCTTGAACCAACTGGCAGACTTGTTCCTTTGCCCAGTTCTCTTGTGCAAATTGACAAATAAAGTTGCTGATGCTCATTAATGTGACGTCTCAGTGCCTGTCTAGATCTAAAATACAGTATGTGTTGCAATTTTTAAAATGAAAGAAATGAACGAGATCTGTTTTTATCTTCCCAGGAGCGCATGTTTAACGGCAGGAACTACATCATGGAACAAGCGATCACAGGAGACTTTGCCCTGGTGAAGGCTTGGAAGGCAGACAGAATGGGGAACCTGACGTTCAGGTATGTTTATACACTATGGATAAGTAAAGTGTGAAATATCCATGGTGGTTTTATGTTCGTGATCATCACTTTACCGCAAAATTTAAGTGCTGTGAACTTACAGAATTTACAGTATTCAAATTGGCCTGGACTAAAGTACAAAAAAGTGTAATATGATCTTTGTCATCAATTGTTTTTTGTATAATGTATTGCAATACACATTCTTCCTAGCTTCATATTGTGTGTAAGAAAATGAATCAGTCACCAAATTTCATTTTGAAAAGGCGATCAATGTTATTTACTAGTCACAACATAGGTTTCCATGCAAAAATGCAAGCAAAATTAAATTCTGTGATGTTACTAAAGTTGAATGTAAGAACTAGATTTTGGTTCTTATTTTTAACTTCTCAGCGTACGATTTTAAAGTCTAAACTGACTGGTAATTTTTTAATCTTTCAGAAAAGCTGCTAGGAATTTCAATCCCCCGATGGCAAAAGCTGCCAAGATCACCATAGCTGAGGTGAGTTATCTGGTATAAAACATTTGGTCATGTACAGGGTTTTTTTTTTGTTGGCAGTCTTTTTCAGGAATCAGAAGTCATGGACTTGAATCCCAGTGTCTATGATCCTGGGATCATGATGCTATCTCGATAGGAGACTGCCTTTCCTTGGAGGGGCTGCTATGAGTGTTGGAACATTTTGAAAATTTGAATGAATGAATAAACTTGTACATGGTACAATGTATGGAAACAACTACCAGTATTACACAAAGGACAAAATAATGGTGTAGAGTAACACTTAGCTAGAATCACTTATTTTTACTGAATCTCAGGTGTGCTTCTTACCCTTTTAACTTTTCAAAATGGGATAATTCTTGAGAAACATGTAAATCTATAATCCTTTTAAGTGGCATATTTTCCATTCTCAAAAGGTGGTTGTATCCCTAACGATAGATCATAGTTCATGAGATATTTTCTCCCAGATAGAAAAATAAATTTAGCAAACAGATTAGTTTACAATGTTTTCACAAGATTCTACATGTACTGTAGTTACATCATGTTGTTGTCCTCCAGAATTCTGTAGCAGGTCCCACAGGGTGTGGTCTCGCTTATTTCCCATTACCTTATATGGTAAGAAGGGTGCAGTGTCCTCCTCTCTATTCTGAGGCTGTGTACTTCAGCACGTACAGTTGAACTGCTTTGGAGTCCAATATTCAGAAAGTATAAAAAATATATATCAGGATAGATTGGTGGTAAGGACTTAGGGTCTAAATTTGTACATGAAAGATATCGAACGAAAAAAAACAACAGAAAAATTGAAAAATCTATACTAATACATGTGTTGTACTGGTAGTATCCAGTATTTTATTATTAACTGATGCTTTGTCAAGTATTGATAGTTAAATTATTTTTTATGAGTTTTCTCAAATGATTTGTGATAGATTTACTAGTTTGTTCCACGGACTTGAACTGAACTGAACTTCCGATGTCATGTTGATAACCAGCAGTAAGGATTGTTGTCTGCCTAGTCTTGCTGATTACAGTCCCCTAGACACTGCCAGAAAAAGACCTGAGAGATTCTCAGAATGCAGACGATATCAGGCAATCTTATTTTCCTGACCAGACTGAACCACAGAAAACTTGAGGGGTGTTAGGAAAGTGGAACAATTTAATCCTAATTCATATCATAGATTTGCAAGTAAACTTTTTACGCCAGAACCAACTTTAAGAGAATATGTTATTTTCGGTCTTTTCCCTATATCGGGTATAATATCTTAGCAGGCTTTAATTGACAATTTAAACAAGATAATTCAGGAGTATCTTTTTACTTCAGTGGTATAATTCTTTAAGTCACATGACCTGATATGCAAATTTGTGATAAGCAGATTTCCCTGGTTTAAGCTAGTCGGATCTTGTTTACGGGTTTCTTTATAGTCCATTCTTCACAGCTTTCTGTCGTCGTTAGATTCAGAGCATTTCTGCAGAAGTTTTAGAAGAGCGTAGTTTCTCTGTTCGTGACCATGCCTCGCCACATCAGGTCCGATTACGCCCTGCCGGAATCCTACCAGCGATCGTCCCAGATCATGGATCAGAAGTTGGCGCTTGCTCGTGTGCAGCTCCGCCTCATCAACACCCGTCTGCGACTTCGCGAGCGCGGAATCTCTCGGTTGGAAACCAAGTCGGAGGGCTTGTACAAGTACGAGTAGCAAAGCCCAGAGAAGACGTAGTGTAGTGTAGTTTGGAAACTAAGGTACCACCCTAAGGAAGGAACCGTGCAGACGTCATAGTTACTTCTTATGTTGTGCAAAAAAGGACTTGTGTGATGTGTTCTTGTTCTACTGTTGGAGTTTGTGCCCAGTGTTTGTTGAAGGCAAGTATTCTCTGATTGTTCTTTGCAGTTTGACCCATATCTATGGTTGTGTCTTTATACTGATAATATGTTGTAACATCAAGCATTTAGGAACAATGCATCATATTGATGGCTAACTTCATCCGTCTTTGAATTGCTGATTTTTTTTTTATTATGTAGCTTTTATGTCTGTATCTGTATCTATATTGCCGGTATAACCGCCATTCGGCGTAACACACCAGCTTAAAAAAATTAACCTCTCTTTAATTCCTTGACCTTGCAATTTGATACCATGACTGGTATCAAGATGAAAATTGATCGCTGGTATGCAGAAAATCTAGACCCATCCAGTCTAGATTACTTTTCTAATGGCTTGACCTTTTCTAATCAGGAGAAAGAAAAGCCTGCTTTGGCTAGTAGTAATGAAAACCACTAGTTTTGATAATTAGTAGCAGTTGAATTCTTTTAGGAAGATTTTTAAGAGATGTGTATGTTACTCCTACTATTAGAACATTGTCATGGGACTTGCCAAATAAGCAGATACTCTCCCATGGGAGTTCCCTTATAAGGTAATTGTTCTGGACGTAGGTCAAATTGTACAGTAAACCTTTATCTAATATCTGACTAAGTTAAAACTAATCTATGTTGCTGCAAACAAAATATCACTGATGCAGATAGACTTCTTTTCACAGGTTAAAGTGGAGAGAGAGCTTTCTTTTCTGAGGTGTTGAACAATGTTATTCTCAACGATATTCTCTTCTTAAGTTACTCTTCTGCAATGTTGTTTCTTAGATATGCCTCTTCAAGTTATAATGATCAATGTGCCTTTTAAAGAATGCGAGCAAAAGCTGCATGACCCCACAGTTCATTCCAAAAATGCATAGAGTAATCAACCTGATCAACTATGGGCTTTGATGATGATGATGTTTTACTTTTGCCCAGGGGGAAACTTTGCTTCTTGCTGAGACTGTTAATCTGTTGTAGGGATACTTTACCATGTGCTTACATTTTTGTGTTAACTGGAACTTAAGTAAAAAACTGAGAGAAATATCTGTCTTGTGTGTTGTACCCAGGTGGAGGAGATTGTCGAGTCCGGCACCATCCCTCCTGAAGATGTTCATGTTCCCAGTATCTTTGTGCAGAGAGTCTTCAAGGGAGACAAGTTTGAGAAGAGAATAGAGGCAAGCTTTTTATAAATATTGCAGTTCAGCAATGTGAATCTAAAGCATCTTACATTAATTTTGACTGTAATTTTTGTAACTATTGATATATTTGTTGGAAAACGTAAAAACACAATGTTAAGTACCAAGTAAGTACTTCATATTTGATTTTTAAGAGGATATACATCTGTACATATTCTGTCTGACTTTGTGTTATATTAGTAGACCTGCCATTGGAGAAAATTGCCTTTCTTTTAGAAGCATTTCAGTATCAGAACATTGATCGATGGTATATGTATGCACCAAACTTAGACCCATCCACTCACCCAGAATAGTACTAGTAGAGTGATCTACTTGTAAAAGGAATCATAAAATACTTACCATATGATAGTCAAAAGCAGGAACATACTGATAACTTTCATGTTATGCAGAGGCTAACACTGACCAAGGAAGCTAAAGATGACAAGCCCAAGAGTGCTGCAGCCCTGGTAAGGGAGAGAATCATCAGGAGAGCAGCACTAGAGTTCCAGGATGGCATGTATGGTATCCTTCTCATGGACAGTGCAGCTACTCCCCCTAGTGAGGAGTTGCAATACTGCATATACTGATATCTTGAGATTAGTGTTACCTTCCGTCTGTGTGACACAAACTCTGCTGTCTGGGGCTGTATGAGGCCAGTCGAATGTTGGGCGGGTTGCTATAAGCGAGGTTTAATCAGGCTAAGTGTTACCAAGCTGGTTCTGTAGTTTTTGCTTCAAATTTTCAAAAAGTCTGCTGAAAAGAAAATTTCAGACTTATACAGCTACAACTTCCTCCCAAGCTCACCTGTTCCTTGACCAGTATACCCCAGCTAACCTGGGGATCGGGATCCCGATGTTGGCCAGTAACTACATCCGACCTGGCATCACCATCCATCTACAGAGTGAGAATGGCATTCTGGGACTGGTCAGTCATCTCATCTGTTTTTGTTGTTGTTTGCTCTGCCCCTAAAATGTAAGCTATATGGCCTTCTCACACAATCGTTGACTTACACCACCACTGGCCGTTACGGTGAAAACGTCCTATAATGGGTGAATGGTAGTGAAAGTACGGTTAAAATCGGTACTCTGATTGTTCAGAGTCAAAGTCACCCCTTTTATGTTTACTCTGCAAGGGGTTAATTTTGAGCAATTATCACATATTTTGAGTAGATTATGCAAGGATTGGGTGAAATGCCAAGTGTTTACTTTGCACCAGAACACAATAGAAAATTCAACGTGTTTCACCCCGCTGAAATTAACACCTCCGGTGAAAGGTGTCATCGTACGGGCACACGCAACTCCATAGACAACTTAGAAACATACCATCGGTAGCTCGCCGCTATCTAGCCGGTGCTGGGAGTGTAGAACGCCCGCCCAGTTCATCAGCACAAGCTGGGGAAATTTTACCGCTGTTGTTTGATATTAGACCCTATCCACACTATTAAAAAAAATCAATTGAAAACCGTGGTGACATCGTGGGGAGTTTTGCTACCAGAGTGTTTCTTTTCCCGAAAAATGACGGTAAAACCAGCATGGCATACAACGTCCTTGGGCATACCATACCATGAGATTCGCCTAACGTTAGCTCCCATACTGCGTTCGGAAAACACCATGATTTTGAGCAACTTTGGATCATAGTTTGTTTATCATATAACGTTAAATAAAGAAAATGGAAAAACTGGTGCAAAAATATCAGATCTACCAAGGAGGTTAAAAACAACAAGTGATTTTTAACCTCCTTGGATCTACCAAGCGACGCTGGCTGGCGAGGTACCGGACTGGGCTGGCGGTCATGCAGCTTCTACCCGGCCCGAATCATCCATGCAGGAAAATCTTCCAATAATTCATAGTTTTACAGCATTAGGAAATATATTCTACGTCTTTTTTAGATCCTCTGAGTAAGTTTTGTTGTTGTTGTTGTCGGGAGCCGTAATTTTCCGTGGCCGTATCTTGACATTCCCAGCTTAAATTCTCCCATAAATGCGGATATAAATGCATGCTTTCTCTAAAGACTATTGTAATTGTGTATTTCTTTACGAGAATATTGCAATGTAATTGTGGAATATAGCGTTTTTGTGCGTAGAAATGTAACATTTTTCATACAAAGAAATTTTGTTTGACGCGCGGGTGGGCGCAAGGCATCATGGGGCAGCAAAGAAAGAATTCTGCAGCTCGACCAATCAGAGCGCAGATCATAGTGGGGAACCCCCTACAGCCGTAGGATCAACCAATCAGAGGTGCGTATTCCGGTCACGTGCACGTCTTGCACGCTTGCAGACGCTGAGCGGGCGTCATGGCGGCCGAAGTCGATTTAGCGCCGTATTTGACTGGGAAAACGCCCGGACACGATGTTTTATCATGTTTTAAAATGTGTTTTATAAGTTTATTAGACGCGCTTAGATGTCTGAGCTCTCGATACAAAAGAGGGTTAGTCTCCTTGTCAGATACAAGTCCTGTCATGGCGCTCTCGATTTCAGAATGAAAAATTAATTACTTGCAACAAGGAGGTGCTTGCAAGCATGCGGCAAATCAAACTTTGGTTCCGACCCAGAAATATGTGACTCAGTCGCAAGCGTAAAAAAATCCTGGAACTAGGCGGGCAGTCTTCAGTCCCAGTGCCATTACAGATAGCGCCGAGCTGTAACCGTTAAAATTTGCCCGGCGTGCGGAGGGAGCGTAAAAAATCCCCGGCTTGCGCTGAGGAACTGGGCGGGCAGTCTTCTGTCCCAGTGCCGTAGACTGGACAGCGCCGGGCACGTCGCTAGCGCTCGTGAAACAACGCACACAATAACGTAATAGAGTTAATTCCAGTTGTGGCGGCCATGTTGGATTTCCGGGGTCATCCGGGGTCATGGCACCAGAACGAGACTGCAGGTGGTACCAGCTGGGCATTCTACTATATAGGCTGTATTGCAGACATAAGTATGTCATCTTTGGGAGTGCATTTCACCCCTCTAAGGTTAACAACTGCACAATATATGCCTGTTATCTATAGAAAATATTGTTTGGGACATTTGAACTTGATTTTGGTGATATTTTTTATTAATTTTTCACATTTTTTTAATGGGTGACCTGAGAACAATTAATGTCAGTGTTTATATCCTCCATGTGCGCTGTGTTTCGGTAACTGTTATTAAACCCTACAAAAACATGAAAATATCGGACTGACAGATCTGTTCATAAAACTACGTACATGTATTACTAAGTTCTATCACCAATTTACCTCTTCTACTGACGATAAAATTTACGTTTTTCTCAACATTGGCCTTGAAAAATCCCTAACAGAAAAAAATCTGCTACATTTCATCCCACAATTTTATGGACCCAACACGTGGACTTTTTGTGTAGGGTTATGTTGTGTAAACTAGAATAAAACAATGAAAACATGAATTGGGAAGAAAGTAAAGGAGCACACCCGGCATGACATTCCCATAGAGCGTAGTTTGCAGAACGGATCTTGGCATCAATAAATCATCAGAACAACTGCCAAATGTCTTCTAAATTTCTACCCGCAAAGATGTCATCCCCATATTTTGTGTATTTGTAGGGTTTAACCCCAAAAGTAAACCTACTATATCACAGTTACCAATACAAAGCACTAATGGATGATATAAACACTGACACTAATTGTTCTCAGGTCACCCATAAAAAAATGTGAAAAATTGATAAAAAAAATCACCAAAATCAAATTCAAATGTGCCTAACAATATTTTCTATAGATAACAGGCATATATTGTGCAGTTGTTAACCTTAGAGGGGTGAAATGCACTCCCAAAGATGACATACTTATGTCTGCAATACAGCCTATATAGTAGAATGCCCAGATGGTACCACCTGCAGTCTCGTTCTGGTGCCATGACCCCGGATGACCCCGGAAATCCAACATGGCCGCCACAACTGGAATTAACTCTATTGCTGTTTGTTTTACTAGGGGTGAAACCTTCATTTCACCATGTTTTACTCTTTTGTCACGTAGGTGCAAGATTCGCTTTCACCCCTCCATATTTACATGGGAACAATGCGAATCCGGGTGACACATTTTCACCGTAGTTCACCGTGTTTCACCAACATTCACCCATTATAGGACGTTTTCACCGTAACGGCCAGTGGTGGTGTTACTCTCATTGGGTGTCCTACAAGTCTTGTGTGACTAGTGTGGTAAAAGTAACAGTGCGTGGACTCCCACCAGCAACTCTTTGTGAAATGGCAAGATTCATGGTACAAAGTTGCCAAACTAGTAGAAATTTTTGTCAGTACAGTGACTGCTGCTTAACGTGTTGCCCCTACCCCCTACAGGGCCCCTTCCCCCGCCCAGGGGAGCAGGATGCTGACTTGATCAATGCTGGAAAGGAGACTGTCACCATCTTAGATGGAAGTTCCTTTTTCTCAAGCGATGAGTCCTTCGGCATGATCCGAGGGTGAGATTTAGTTCTCTAGCTCTACTGGCTCACCATTAAACCATAGAAAGTCAATCTTTCTGTTCTCCTTTTTTCCCTAAATAAAGATGATGATAAAAAGGTAATGATAAGTTGACTCAAGTCCTTTGTATATCTAAATCTGATTGCTACATTTGCACTGTTGTTGTTTGTTATCTTGCACAGAGGCCACATCAACCTGACCATGCTAGGAGCCATGCAGGTGTCTCAGTATGGAGATCTTGCCAACTGGATGATTCCAGTAAGTTCCAGAATTGAAATTTAAAATTTTGTCTGGAATGCCAGCACTTAGAAAATGTCTGATCCTGGAGTAGGTGGTACAATAGAATACCTGTACAGTAGTCATAGTTTTGACTATTGTTATGGTTATTGTCCTGAGTTTCAACAAACTTTGTCCATTGTTGATTTCAGGGGAAGATGGTGAAAGGAATGGGCGGTGCCATGGATCTAGTCTCAGCTGCTGACACCAAGGTTGTTGTCACCATGGAGCACACTGCTAAGGTAGGACGGGCTTTCCTTTTAAACAAGCAATGTTTACAAGTCCTTGTATCACGTCATTCTTGTTGGGGAAAAATCATTGGCAAATTATCAAAATTTGTAGGATGAACAGTTGCTAGAAACTGCACTAGAAATACATCTAGCAGCTTTGTTTCAAACTGCAGATCATCAAAATGCAAATACAATCACAAAGAAAACATGTTGTTTGGGATTGAGGTAATGACATCTAAAAGTTAATTTGACCTGTATAAATGATATTAATTTATCATGCACTGTTGCCTATTTTATAGGGAGGATCACACAAGATCCTGCCAGAGTGTAAACTCCCTTTAACTGGAACCAAATGTGTCAACACCATCATCACTGAAAAGGTAACAAAACTGACAGAAATAGTCTACCATATGATGTTTCATAGGAAAAAATAAATAAAATAGACATTGAAAGATGTGCTGTGTAGTGAATTGTAGTGATTAAACATTTTCTTTTAAAACTTTTTATTGTATTTTGAGTTGTTTTGTTTTCCCAGCTGTTGTTTAGTGTAGCATTCAGTAAAGAACAACATTGCTAGTAATTGTTGTGTATGTCAACAGGCAGTGTTTCAGGTGGACTCAGAGACAGGTCTCACTCTGACAGAGATCTGGCCAGACTTCTCCATCGAGGATATTGTAGGGGCCACAGGCTGTGAATTCCAGGTCAGGATATGTGTTGTTTTGTAGTTGTTGACTTATTTTGAGTTCTGGTACATGGAAATTATTCTGAAAACCGAGGAATTCTCTGTTCTTCTACATACTGGAAGTACTCTTATACAGTGCTGCCATTTGACATAACCTTGAAAGTATAGTTTTACTAACAATGTTAAAACTGGCCTTTTACTCTGATCTGCAGGTGGCAGACGACCTGAAACCCATGGCACAGGTGGAGGTGTGAATGCAGCAGGAGGGAAGCAGTCTGATAGAACAGCCACCAGGGAGGGGTTGCAAAGAAGAGAATAAATAGCTGACTCGCCAAGTGTGATTGGATGGCAGATGGACACTTGTTTCTACTAAATTCTATCAACTTTTTTTCACCTTTTCAACATTGTCTTCCTCCTGAAAGACTGCCTCTATTGTTGTGCGAACATGAATGTTTTAGACCTTTACTAGTAACTGTACAAGATGTCTGTTCCTTGTAAACTGTAAATCCATTTTAGTCAGTACAGATACATGATGTACAAGAATAGTGGAAACATCAAGCTGAAGAATACATAGAGATGAAAGTTTGTTGCTGTAACTTAATGTGCCTCTTGTACATTCTTTGTAGCTGACTTTTACAACATACATGCATTGATGCAAACAAGGATGCAACTATGTATGTTTTAGTTGTCTGTCTGTACACACTGTTTGTCTTCATAGAAAAGAGTAACTTGGTTTCAGTAATATCACTTTGATATTCAGATAAAGTACCAGTAATGGAGTATTGCATGAAAACCTTACACTACAATATTTATAAACCACAAATGTTTGAATCTGTCTTTATAGACTTGTCCAATCTTCTAACAGTATGGAGGCGATACAGACCACTTACCAATTATGGATGGATAATTATCACACATATACAGTGATATATATTTGAATCATCAATAGAAGGCATTGAATTAATGGATTGCCAAAACTGGAAAATGGACAACATGATCATTAGAAAGACATTTTCACATTTTAGCAGTGTCAAATTGTCAACCTTTGTTTGGCATGGTTATCGTGTGAACTTGAGTAGTTCTTGGGTCAGAAAAAGATCCCTATCAATATCATGCCTATAGTTCCTTATCTGTACAAATCTACACATGTGCCTAAGTGAAGTCATTTGAAATACTGTGAAAACAGTAGTCATCACCAGTGTTATTTCTGCTGAGGTAAATATAAATGTCTGTTCAATGTTTGGGCTGTATCATGGTTTTCTTGTCTCTATTTTGTGGTTTGTCCTACTATTTATGCTTTGTTTGTGTCGGATGAAGAATAGCGTATTGGCAGACATTGGCAAAACGTATATATTATTTTATCAGTTTTGTTATCATGATCTTTTATGAAATTTCCACATCTTGCCAAGCCTACAAGTTCATTTTCCATGACCTTCCACTATCAAGTATCTTTCATTCCATGTCACCCCATAGAACTACCACTACATTCACTCTTGGAGCGCTGCCCCCCTCCCCCCCGTAGCATACAGCTGTATGACATGGTTGGGGACCTCCAGCATGCAGCAGGCCGACCCAATCAGCTCCCCCTTCGGCATGACCTGAACTTCCTCCCAGCTGTAACTGTCTGTCTCCGTGTTGTAGTACATCACCAGCGGCCTCCTGGTCTCCATTCCCAAATGTGCGTCACTCTGGCCTCCTACCATGTACACGAAACGTCCGTGTGATACCGCAGAGAAGCCGTACATTGGTATGGGCATCAGCTGATCCAGCGACGTCCACTGGTCCCTCTCAGGCTCGAAGTACTGGACGAGCTGTTTGATCACGATGGTGTTACCCATCGTTTGTGACCCGCCAAAGACGAATATTTTGTTTCCGACGGAGGCCATAGCATGGTAGGCTCGAGGGGAGCCCATGGGGGGTCTGACAGTCCAGTGTGCAGTTTCTGCAGAAGGATCCATGCTCAGGAACTCGTTAATGGTGTGTTTCCCCTTCATCCCCCCTGAGACATAGAGCAGCCCTTTGTGTACCGTGCATGTATGGCCGTAGAGCGGCGCAGGCAGGTAGGAATGGTACGTCCATCTGTTTGTAGCAAAGTCATAACTTTCCACCGACTTGTGGGCTTGTCGTGCCTCCCGCCCTCCCACTGCATACAGTGCACTGTTTACTACTGCAAGGTAGAAGTACGCCCTCCTGTCTATCATTGAGCCCACCTGCAGCCAGGCTTGGGACCGTGGGTCGTAGCGATGAACCTCTTTCCTCGCTGAGCGACATTTGGGATCTGGGCGGTCCATTCCACCAGCAACATAGAGAAACCCACCAATCGCCACAATGCTGTGATAGCAAACTGATCTCATCCGACTGACGACTGGTTTGAACTGCAACGACTTGTCACCACTTTGGAGGGCACCAATACACATCAACCGCGACAACTGCCCTGTTGTTTTTGCTCCACCAATAATCATCAGCGACTCACTATCAGCACGCACGCGTGTCTGTTCCGTCTGCAACAAGGGCTGCTCAAAGACTTTGCTATGGTATAACAGAGACTCGTCTAACCTCGCATACACCTTTTCATTTGTCCTGACTTCTGGATTCTCATCCTTCCATGCTTCAAGAATTTCCTGAGGTACGAGTGAAAACTTTACATGCCTGATGATGTCATCACCATATTCCTCCATCCTAGAAGAGTCATGCTTTAGCCACTTCCACACAGACTCCAAAACAACATTCTCTTCAACCATAAGTCTGGTGCTTGCTACAAGAAGCTGTAATTTGTCCACGGGAAGTGTAAGAAACTCCTTGCTCTGTGCGATTACCTTGAAGTGCTTAAAAGCAAACCGTAGAGCGGCTTCCTTGGCCGAGGGCAGGGCGTACGTGTCGGCAAGGTCGTATATGAGAAGCCATGATTGCGCGGAGAGGTGTTCTTCCATGAACGCACATGTGAGACCCAACAGGGACGTAAGCTGCAGGTGGGATGCCACCTGGAGGATGCAACATGAATTACAGTTACTTGCAATATTTTTCTGGGTAGGATGGGAAACATTTTTGTTCCTAAGTCTTAAACTGACCTCTATCTTGATAGGTGTGAAACCTTTCAAAAACAAGCAAACATGCAACATCAGATGGTCCATCAATGTCTCACAAGAGCTATTAGTTAACATATCAACAAGGGATTCAAAACAAAAACAGTTCAGCAAATAAACAGTACAGCACATGCCTGCAGGATGTTTTCCACATTGTCCATGGTAACCCTGATGCAGGCTGAGTACATGAAGTCTAGCGCCATCCCCAGTCCCGCAGCCGACAGTCCGAACAGCTCTACGTGCGTCTGATGTGCCTCGCGTAGACCCCCTGTAAACATGGCCTGGCCGAGAAACATGAAACAAGACCCAGATTCACATATTGAATGAATCCCTACTCTCCAAGTAGATATAGATATTGGGATGGTATTGGAATATTCTACTAGTAGCAGAAGAAGAAGAATTGTAGGGTCACTATGGGTGACCCAATGTGCTGGACACAAGACACCTAGTTACTTGAAAAACCATCACCTGAGTAGAGGATGTCTGCTTTATCTATAGCTTTTACACTTAAATCATACCTTGAAGTAGTCGCTGGAGCTGGCCAGCAGGTTCTTGTGTACCGGGAACTCCTGTCCCTCTGCAACCAGCACCACGTCACATAGCAGCCCATCCTTCCGCAGCGTGTCCAGTCCCGCCAGCACGGTCTGCATGTACGTCAGGCAGTGCTGCAGGTGTGCCGGCAGGTACTGCAGCTGGCACAGGTGCTGCTTCAGGTGTGTCAGGTGCCCGGGTTGGACTACCCACTCTGGCCTTTCAGCTGTCATATGCGCATCTGGAACAGGTGATGCCATCGTGGACCTATGCTGTACGGAAAATAACAAAAATTTAGGCTACTGTCAATTTCTTAAACAAAGTTGTAGCATCATTAATATGCCCATCTATAAAAGAGACATAATATCACATGAATTTCTAATGTTTTGGTGGAAGAAAAGGTTATGTTTACACAACTAACATTACATCAATGTACAGAAAGTCTTATTAAAGTATGACTACTGAAACTTACTCTTAATGCCTATCTGGTCTCTTATGTTACAGTCTTCATTCCTGATCCTCCCAGGTATAAAATCTTGGCTGAATCTTTAATAATACTTCCAGCAAGGATAACCACAAAACCTTCTTGCGTCCAGCTGATCCTCCCGGACGTAACATTTGGAGAATGTTCCATTTTTTCATTAGGTTGACTGTAAGATTGCTAAAAATAATTTTCTTTTTATTTGAATCTTATGTGACTTTGATATGCCTCATATCTATAAAATATATATTTTATAACATAGTCAGTATAATCAAAAACGTTATCAGAAGAGAAGAACAATATAAGTACAACAGGTTGATTTTGTTAAGTTTGTTTACTACCCTGGTAATAATAGTCTAATCCTGTCTCGCGATGTTTTGTTCAGTACGAGAAAACACGGGACTTGTTCAGTTCAACAGAAACCATGGCGGAGAACGGCAAATCTACGGGCGGACCTGCGTCTTCCGCCGGAGAAAACTCCGCCTCGAGCGGCGTCAATACCTTTGCAAACGACGGCAGCTTCTTAGCAATGTTTCAGAAGAAGATGGAAGAGCAGAAGAGGCAGAAGGAAGAAGCGGAGAGACGGCAAGACGCCGGGGAAGACGACACAAGCACTGCTGCTACAAACCCAACATGCTCAGGAACAAGCTTGGCAAACCCACCTCCGGACAGCAAGCTGCCTGCTACCAAGAAAGGCTTCCTACTTGTAAGATACTGTCTTTCTGTCATATAGTGCATTATCTTCGTTTTACCACGTTTGTGTTGCCTGTTTTAGCGACTTCTGGCCTGCCGAAGGCTTCCAGCCGGGCCGTTCCGCATGCTTGAATGATTCGAACAAAACTCGGCCATAATTTTTCTACGGACAGGTGCTCTAAAAAGAACCTATGATTTCCACGTCTTGAATCAAACGTTATGTCAAGTATATGCACTTCAGAGTTCATGCATTGACGAGAGATTCTGAGAGGTTTTGACAACCTTTTCTTATCAGTTTGGAAATTAATACTATCTATTTTTATTACTATTTTGATCCTGAGTTATTATTTCGATCGAAGGGTGAGGGGCCATAACTCTTACTCTTAGTCACTGGATTGTCGTAAAATGTGAAAGAAATGGGTGTACGTTACAAAATTGTATGGCGATCTTCTGCGTTGGTACATGTGGTTGCTAATCCCCGTCGCCTTATCCCTGAAACACGGGGAGTATCAGTAGACATGGTGTTTGTTGTGATATCAGGGCCTGCTTCCCGCTCCAACAGCGAGTGTTGACAAATTAAGGGGCTGAGCTGTAGCCTTACACCAATGGGAGCCACCAGCCTTCTCTAAGGAGTTCTACTTGGGCATGCCAAGAAAAACATTATCCCAAATTCCTTGTAATGCCTCAGTCTTTGATTACAAATAAAGCTAAGAGTAAGATTTCATCTAGAAATCTTCAGGTATCTTTAGGTAAGATGGGTTGTACAGGCATGTTGTACAACTACCTGTCAAAAGACTTAGAGTTAACGTTAGACATATATCTCTCAATATATGCACTGTTGTGCTTTCTTTGTCTTGATGCAACCATTGGTTTCTTTATATCAGGTAGAATCAAGATAAATGAGGGTACTGACAGCACAGTCTCACAAGTCCCATAAGAACAACAACCTTTGGCAACTCTAGCTTTTCTCAGTCAATACTAGATAATTCAAGATCTTCCCTGGACAAATGATGTGGAAGTAACAGACAAAACCATATTGTTGGGCCTCACCCTTTTCCATATCACTCTGTATTGCTTTACTTTTTTATAAAATGAGAATAAAGGAAACTCAATCTGGCGTTAAATTTGGTGTTCTCCAATGAAAGTCCCCCACCTGTTCCCAGCATGTCATAATTAATCCAATCCCCTGTACTGTAAGTCAGTATATCTATACCCTTGACTAATGGTGTCAGCTTACCACTAATCTAATCCAGACACTGAAGTAGTCTGATATCCTCAGGAATCAACTTGATAATGAGAAGGTTCAATCATTGAGAATTCTTTTCCTTGAAAATTGAAATACAGCCCGTTTCACTCCACATGACATTTTGCGGCCTTTCTGTAGCTTGTGATGCAGGACATTGCTGGTATATAATCACATAGTGATACATTGAGTGTCATGATCTTTGAACTGTCAGATGTAGGGTTGGAAAAGACTTGACATTAAAAGCTGATGACATCACCAGCTGGTCTTGATTTTATCCAATAAACTTGTGGGGTATCAATAACTGCAATGTAGGACAAATGAAATGCATTGGGACGGGGATCTGTACTGTGTAACGCACTGTCACAGTCTGCCTTTTCAATAGGCTTTCAAAAATATTTTCCTTGATTGCTTAATTCGACAAATCTTACCTTGGTTAGTTGGTATTATTTTACCTTGAAGTTTGTGCTTTTAGTGTATCAATATAACACTGCACGTGTCAATAAAATAGTCACCCTTTTTGGCCAATTCAGGAGTTGTGTTAAACTTTTACCTCACTGAAGGAGAAGTAGACAAATATGTTATAACTTGAATATAGATACAGCACAGTACTATGAAGGGCTACCCAGCGACAGTACTAGTAGATGCCAGTAGAAATCTCTGATAGGTGAAAAAGTAAAACATTTATACCGGATAGCTACTATCACACATTGCAGCTGTTCCACACCTATACAAGAGTATACATTGTAAATTGCTGGGGCTCAGTGAAGGAAATGCCCCAAAGCCATGCAATGAAAATATCTTATTAGCACGAAGCTTGCAGTACTTAGTGAGCACAACTACATTTTTAAAAAACAGAGAGAATTGTGGTTGCTGTGGTTGTAGGAAAAATTAATAGGAAGTAATCATTAGGATAGAGGGAGGATGATATAAAATTGCAGGAATGTTTGTACTGGTACAGTATTTCTATTTGATCAAATGTCAGTGATTGAAATTGATTTATACTTATAGAAATCTTTCCATACTGCTGATATAGAACACTGATGCTGGTAGATTTGAATTGAAAAATAAAATGTCTCTTGACATTACTGTAGGCTCAAAGGCATGTTTTGACAAGAACGACATAAGAAAGAGTAAACAGTGTTACTACTGTTAGTTAACTTAGTATCAAAAGTACACTTTGTCTAGTAATCTTCTATCATAGTCTTCAAGACTATGATAGAAGATTAGATTTATAGTTTTGTAGCTCCTTCAATAAAAACAGTGTATTAAAGTTACCAGTTACCAGTCCAGTTACTTGTTAAGACTGTTGTATGGTAGTCAAAACAGATCAGTAGTTCATGCCAATTTAGAGAAGAATGTGCACTGCATGAGACCCTGATTAAGGATGTACTAAACCTTGATACAAAGATAAAAGGCGGAAACTTTAGACTAAAACGAGCTGTTTTAAGAGGATTAGGTACATACTAGTAATCAGTAACTGTAACTGTAAGCAGGTTTGTCCCTACTTTCAAATTTTATGGGACCACCACAGTTTATTGACAGTTACCACTTTGTATATTTAAGTGCACATTACTAGTAGTTGAGTGTGTGTAATTTTATCTTGGGTAAAGTTTGTGACAAAAACAAAATTTCTGTTTGATAACCGGGCTGCACAATGATTAGTCAAAGTTGAAAACATCTTCTTTCCTGCAAATTTTACCTGAGAGTGAGACAAAACAAGTTGATATGCAACTCTTGTGCACTTGACTATACACACAAAGTGTGAAAATGCCCTAAGGTCTCATTGATGAGTTTCTTCTTCCCATAGACTTCTATGTTATAATTCGTGGTTTAAATGGGCGCGTTCATAATGAAGCTACGTGAAATTTCAGCAGATTTTTCATTCTATGTCGAGCACATTTACCCTATATCGTGGGAAAAAATTGCCAATGTAAACTATACGTAGGAACTTTTTTTATAGCAATTACAAACTACGATTAGTCAATCCCCACAAAGGGCACTTTTTCGCTGCTATTGTACAACCGCAGCACTCAGAACCCACGACTGTGTACCTCCGACCTAGCGCGCGGCTGCAAAACTTTACCTGCTAATTTCTTCAGTTACAAATAAGCTTTCACCAATCTAACTTTTGAGATCAGTTCCGCTGGCTAAAAGGGAATTTCTCACCGCTAAAAACATGCGTCCGTGCAGCCGTGCATTTTTGGCTCGGATCTCTTTTAGGGTATCCGCTCGCGGAGTAATACATCAATGAGACCCTAACCATCGATATCCTTTATTACACAGTTACTTGTAGGAAACCAGGTCCTAAGCTGAACATAGCTGGGTACCAGGCATGTAGATTACACTTATCGGAAATTGCAGACGCTAAAAATCCGGAACTTCTGTCACTAAATGGCTTTGAAGTTTGAATTTAATCTGTTTAGCAATAATCAATCCCGTGGAGGAAAGTGGAAAGATAATGAATTTGCCAATGGCAAGGCACCCCCACCAGCCTGTATATTTTGATAATACTTTTTATGACAATTGATACAAAATCCATTCACTCTCACAGCCACAATGTTTATTGTATGCTTAGTATATCCACATACATGAATACAAACAAATGGCATAATATAATATAAGTCACATTTTTGGTGAATGTAGTTCAAGGTTATCAGTGTGTTTAGATGGATTTCCATTTCGATTTCTGTCATTGAACACAGTTATTACGTTGGTTTAGACAGACCAAATATTTGCAGTGTACAGTATGTCGCTTGGGGTACTGAAATGTGAATGTCAATATTCTTGCCTGTACAGTACTTTAATTTCCTGCAACCGTCAGCACTTGAGTTGAGTTTTGCTGAGCAGGATGTTCTAACAGAGAACATGTGACTGAAAATGTGATCAGTGTGTGAAAGGTTGAAGGTCTTTGTCAAAGATGTAGAAAAGATGGTACTGGAAATTAGATTATAACTGTGGCCTTTCTCCTGCATGCATTCTGATCATGATCTACAGCCACAAAATTTGCACGATCTTTCCCAGTGGGTCCCCAAAATGTATTGTAAATTTGTTGTAAGTTCAGTTTTGTGGTAGGGGAAAATAAAGATGATTTGCAAATTTGGCAGTTTTGCGTTTTGGGTTAGCAGACATAACTGACAGAACTCTGTATTGTTCATGGCACAATGATTTTGCAGTGGAAAAGTCACAGTGAAAACCACAAATGTAAGACCACCAGGAATAATTAACGATTAACAGTACAACACCTGCTGGGTCTACCTTACATAATGAATATAAACAGCACACAGGTGTGACCAAGTCACATTGGGCCATAACTTCATAAACCCCCAGTGTCACAGGCCAGTAGGAAGCCATAGTTTCAGTAGACTTTGACATTGAAAGGTTAACATTAACAACCGTACATTTGGAAGACCATAAACGTAATGAGCTTCTGGGTGGATCAATATAGAGCTGAAAGATAGAGACATCTGAATCACTTTGCTGGGTTGTTAGGGTCACAAATATGCCAGTATGCAGTGGCTTGTACTAAACTCTAAATGTGTTATGACATGCTGTAATTTACAGGATATATGATGCAAGCAAAGAAGGCAAAGTTAACAGCCGCAAGGGAAAATAACAGAAGGGAAAGTAGAACATTTCAATATTTGTGCAACGGTATGTGTTTGGATTGATAAAGGCTGGAAGCTGGAGGTATGGGCAGGTCAGGTTTCCGTCCTGACGCCTTTCTTTCTTTTCCCTTCTCTTCTAGCCAATCAGAACCTCACACTCACAGACGTCTGGAGCGGTCAGCGCGGGCAATCATCGGCCGTGGTCGCAGGTCTGTGGTCGCACACTAGCGCCCCCTTGCAGAGGAATGCTATAATGTAGTAGAACCGATGACTCAGCTCGGCAGGCCGACACCATTACGAGAGGACGACGCACGCTCTGGAGTTATATACATTAATGATAAGTCGTGAGGTGTGAAGTCTGTGGTGTGTACGTATCTAATGTGGTAGTCTGTCTCTCTGCCTCACTTCAGGTGGGGAAACGGAAAGGACCCATCCTCAAAACGGGCGTGGTCAAGAAGAAGAAGCCATCAGGAGAGAAGGTAAGAGAATGACATGCTTTTCATTGAACACATTATTGAATATTCATAAAATTGGACACTTGGAATTTGGAAAGACTTATCAACATTAGATAATGATTAAGCCTTTTCTTATTCTTGAATGGACAGAGAAGGCCAGTAAAAGATAGTGCTAACCTCATATTATTTCGTTTTTATTTGTATCTATTGTATTTGATTTCAAATTTTTGCAAAAGATTTTAAATCATGCATCTGAATCAACTTAAGATGACGTGTGATCTAAGTTAGCAGCAACATATTTTGGTAATTTTTGTATTTGACTTTTTTCTGATATGAAACTCTCAATATTGTATGTATGATGAGTTTTGTACATGTTACATTTTCCAGAGAACGAAAATGTAAACCCTGTCTACCCACATGCCCTCATTCTTTCCTAGACCCTGTGTATGTTTTATCTCACTACCACTTGTCAGTATAACTGTTACTTCTTCTATGCCCTATTCAAGAAACTACAAGAAATCCTTTATATACCTGGTGCTTTTCCCTTTCTACTCACTCATCTGATATGTCTCCACTGCCTAATTACTACAGCGTTTTCTCCTGGGCTTACAAAGTTGTACACCATTACCCAGGGACTGTGTTCCATATCTCAGTAGGCCAAGTGCCCAGGGAGTCTGTTAGCTCTCTCAGAGTCTCTGGTCTGTTCACACTAGGCAGGTGGTGGTCTGGAATCTCTAAGCAGATGTGTGAGGGACTCCAGGTCTAAACAATGTTCCAATATCATACATGTTCTCTCATTGGCACAAGTTTTATTCTATTCACTTAGCTGCATCTGCTTGGGTGCACCAAGATATTCTCTCCTGACATAGATTTTTGGGTGGTCTCTGGCCCAACTTGGTCCACTAGAAGTTGTATATTTAGCATGTTACAGGTCACCTCTCAATGATACGGCATGTATTCATCCTGTAACCTACATATCATGATTAATGTTAACTGTGGCCAAAAGTTCAGGTCAGGGTATTGTTGTTTAGTCTCCTGTTTCTGCTTCTGTTAGTAGATTAGTTGCAGTGCTCCTGCCTAAGTGTTGGGGGAACAAATTAGAACCTCCAGTCTTGGCCATGGGCCACAACTACAAGGGTATGGGGCTCTTTTTCAGCTGTCAACATTACAACTAAACGCAATTATCATAAACACAAGGAGTGAAGAAAGGAGGAACAAGAAGATATAATAACTGGGTGCTTGAGATAAGAAAAAAAAGCAATTTTAACTTCTTTTTATCCTTACACAAAAAGTGCAGGGTGTGTGTGTGTACGATTGGCTTTATAACTGTATATACTAAGTAAGCTTATGTTGGGCTAGTGGAATGTTGGCATGCGTTAATGCCAGGTGGGTGGTTTGAAAAATGTTAACTTGGAAAAAGAAAAAGTGGGACAGATGACTAATAGTAATAGCTGCATACATACTGATGGTGAAAGCCTTCATAATCATAGTGAGCACCATGTCATTACTGGTGTTTTGGTTGCTGTGTGTGAGTACATGTAGTAATGAACTCTTTTTTAAAACAGAAACAATTTGAGGGAAAGCCTTATGGTTGCACTATCAATCAATACAATAAGCAGGCTGAAACATTCACTGGAGTAAAGTAGAATTTGCTCCTAAAGTAGCATATAGTACGTAACACTTCAAAGGGAGCTACACATAACTGAGACTCTTTTTGACCAACTTTACCAGAAGGTAGACCTGTCCTTCAGTGCCACTGTGCTATTCACCAGGGCACAGCATAGGTCTAAACATCCATTCATCTTTGTCGCACTGTTGAGAAACCCTGCCAGGAAAAACTTTGTCATGTTCTACTGAAGTAAACAGGGCTGCCTGTAGTTTGTGTGCTTGGTCAGCCTGTGTAGGTAGGTAGGGTTTTTACTCCCACTCGTCACCACTCTTCATTCTGATCATCATCCAGGGCTTTGGTCCCCACGGCCCATAGGAAGACAAGTGTACCTGTACAGTCTGAAAAAAGGGAGATGAAAAGTATGGAAAAGGATGATTTCAAAGGGGAAAGGAAAAATATTTGGGAAAGTGCAGGCTTAGAGTTAGACCTACATGTAGTGGGGTATACATGAGTAAGACAGACTGACACTCAATGTAATGAAGACAAATGTTTGCACAAGACCAGATTTTTCATGTAAACTCCAGATTGTCTGACTACTGACCCATCTGTGTAAGGACATGGGTTGTCATTTGTCAGATCTAGTGTCTTTAAGGCCAATTCTGATTTTACTTTTTTTTCTAAGTTTTACCCCAGGATTATTATCAGTGTGATTATTAGATTATTAGATCTAAGGCCGTATAAATTTTTTTAATAGAATTTTGGAAGAATGTTTTTGTTTGAAAAATCCCCAGGCTCATTTTTTATTGAGATGAAGTATGTGTTAAGTTCAATAGTACCAAGCACACATGTGCTGAAGGTTAACATGGCATCAGGGTCAGTACTTCTGGTTTCTGTTACCAACAGCCTGGAAGGTTCAAGTTTAGGCACTTCTAATCCATGTGATGTATTCATGGCAACCTGCAGCTGCATGGCACTGTTCAGAACTGGAAAATGAGAACCAGATTATATGTATTGGATGCCATAATGTTTGAAAATTAAATATGCAAAAAAAGCTGGTACAGTGGAAGCCGCTTAATTGCACACCTAATTTGCCGGTGAATTCCGTGCAATTATCCGGCGTGTGCGATAATGGGAAGCTACCCAGTTGGACTGCATCGCCACAGGATTTGGGGATTCGGTGCAATTGACCGAAGTGTGCGTTTATCCGACGTGCAATTAACTGGCTTCCACTGTAATGAGATTTATGATACAAGCACTTTGGAGTAATATACTGTAGCATTTTATTAAGGATGTGATCACTGTTTCTGAAATGTCATATCTAGATTGTAGCTGTACATGTACTTTAATTTTTTAAAACAAATTTTCATATGTGATGGTGATGTGAATGGAAAGGTGATGTAAATTACTCTCGATTGGAAGATACCCGGCCTGTTTGTATTATGCAAGCGGAAGGGTTCAAAATTTATCAAACTCCAATAATTTTTGCTCAGAAAGTTGCTTTATCATAGTTTACCTCCCTGAAACTATTGGAACAGCCTTAGCTCTGATCTGAAGTGCAAGCTCTCTACTAAAGCCCATCCACCTTTGGAAATGACTTTGAATGACCTTTTAGCCTCAATGTTCAGTCTACCATGTGTTGGACAGACCCCTTGACCTTGAAAACTGACCCCAAGGTCAGCCGCGGGCTCTGTGATGGCAGAAGGATGACAGGTCTGTTGCATAGTTCCAGACCTCCCCCCCCAAAAAACTCTGTACCAACTAGAAAACTCATGTTAGTCTTTGTCTGATTGCAAACGATTAATGTGTTGTTATATTTCTTCTAGATAAAAGTTTTAAAAAAATGTAGTGATATACATTTGATGCATCAACCACTGAGCCATGCATAGTTTGTTACCTTCTGAATTGTCTTACTGCCTACTGAAAAGTTTCCTGGCTTCTGAATTGATGGCAGTACTCAAGTTGTAACTTGTGATGTTGGTGGACGAGATCGTTTCAATCACCTGAGTTTAGTCTAAACTTTCAAGCTGGATTTCCACCGTTAATTACGATGATTTGTGTTCAAGCATTCCTAAGCTGCAAGTATAAACAAGGCAACCATAAACACTTGCCTGGTCTAGTGGTAGCTTAGCTAGCTTATAAGTTCCCAGATTTAAAAAGATGAAGATAGATTTAAATATTCACATGAGGACACAGTCTGAGGGTTTGGTAGGTACCTTGGCATACACAGTTTCAAAGATTCAAGTTCACCAACCAACTCATTAAATTGTTATGGCTTTACATGTACATGTTTTTCGTCTCCATGATTTTGAATGGAAATCCTGATACGCTCCCTGGGAAAATTTTGAAATCTAGACCCTCTGAAATGCTGTTTCCTTTATTTTGAGAGGCAAATGCTGGTAAACTCAGCTTGGTTCAACTTAACATGCCAATTTTTGTCCATCACAGAAGACAGAATGGGCAAAATTTTTGTCTATCCCCAGCGGCAAAATTCTGTCAAAGGACGGATTAGGACAGATGCTGTCTAGAACCCTGGATCGGTGATATGGGTACCTACAAATAAGTTACAAATCATGCCAAGTGGGCCATGTAGTACATCAAGGCAGCTGTATGACCCAGTTTCATTCACTATAACTTTGGACATCCTTTCCAGACAGGAAACAGTGTAAAAATGTTACAATATTTATTACCTGTGAAGTGTTTAACATTATACAGAGTGGTTGCTAGCCTTGCCTTGTAACCGAAGGTTATGAGTTTGTGTCACTTTTAATCTTGCCAACATTTGTGTAAGTGGCTGTACATTACCACACAGTCTAACCTGTAGGAAAGAAAAGGTGAAACTTTTCCCTTTGAAAGTGACACCCGATGCTCTTCCTGTAGAGTAGGGGTTATAAGTCTGTCTGGAAGAGACTCAAATCCAGAGAGGGAATCAGAAGTTAATGCAGTGTATCTGGAACTGTCTGGCTCCAGTCCATTGCCAGTTTTACTCAGGCAAATAAAAGCTTAATGATCACAGCATGAAGTCTGTTCAGAACTTCTGGGTTTGATTTAAGTTAACAAGATAATGTATCCTCTCTGTTACTTGTAGCTTCCTGTCATAGTGTGGTAATATCACATGGTACTAGTAATGGAAGTTACATCAGGGTGTTCTTTACAAAGTGTTACATAGGGATTAAACTGTAAGAAAAAGGATCTGATTGTGAGACCCACTTAATTCCTTGAATTATGTGACATGCAGACATGATATCGTGGGCTCGCAACATCTTATAAAATTGTAAAATGTAGGAATCAGAGTTCAGCTAGAAATGAAATTTACCATGATGTTACACAATTTCCTATTTAGGTATGTATATTATACCCACCCTGATAATTTAAGATATTTGCAGGTAAATGTTAAATACTATAACTGTGTGTCAAGTGGGTTTAAACCTGTAGAAACTTCTAGCAATGATCTTATAATAAGCTTGCAGAGTTTCTGGTAACAGTCTGCAGCAAATATCTTCATCCAGTCCTAGCTTTTGAGATGTTTGTTCTGTTCAACAATCCACAAGCAAATAATGAAATATATATGAAAACAAACACATGCTACATGTAGCTGGGTATAACCTGAGAAGCTAAATGTGATAAACATTTGAGAGTCAATTTGCAAACGATGTTGTTTTTAAGCATGTTAGTTTTGAGCATCATCCCCCACAATCCGATCTTCCTGATCAGGAGTTCAATCGAATTCTTAACTCCCCTGTTCGTTTAATGATTAAACTAGCGTGGCTCACTTCTGCCAGTAAATGCCAATCACTCATGACTGTAGCCTGAGCTGAGATTTCGGTTGTCACCAGTAACTTCAGGAGGATTCTTGCTGTTATCTTAAATGTCACATCCCTGAGTTGGGATTTTGGAAGGAGCAGAAGTTGGGAGTAACTTCATAAGACATCTGGAGGTTATCTTAACTCTGTCTGAGCACCACCTGTCTGGCTGGGACACTTGTCTAACCAGCTCCAGACTGAAGGTGGATATTTACAGGCTGGGAATCTCGCATTAACCTTCAGGACTTGTATGCATTCTTTATGCTGCACTGTCGGGGCTTGAAGTACAATGTAATGCATCATTAGTAATACCAAACCTAAATTTTTTCATTCTCCTATGCAAAGCTGACCATGCAGCCTATACAATGTACCTTGGGGAGGATCATCAGCTAAAAGGTCCTAAAGCAAGAAGCTCCTTGGCTAAACCAGGCTGAGGTTTCCACTTTTGTGGGTGTGGCATCTAACCTGCTGTCAGCCAATCAGAGAATCACCTAAATGTTTTCTTTGGGTAAATTTGACAGCTGGTTATTTTTTAGAGACCACACCCACAAAAGTGGAAACAGCCCAGTTTAGCAGAACCTCCTCAGGTCCCTCATGGTACATGCATATTATATAGGAAACAGAGGAGGCTTTAAGTAGGAGAATGCAGTTTTTAGCATATGTATTTATATTATCATTCATTAGGCCCTTTCCAGTCCTTCTTTGTTTTTCATCCCTTGGTGTGTTCATGTGGTTCATTTTTGGCAGGATGATTTGTGACTGTGTCAGCAAAGTTATGACTGTGATATGTTTCATCATACTAGCTGAAGATGCACATGTATTTAAAGTGTTTTTTTTTTTAGGATGACCCTAAAAAGAAGGACCCATGGGAACAGTACATGGCAGAAGTACAGAAGTACAAGGCCCATCAGTGCTGCGACGATGACAAAACACGACCGCTGGTCAAGTAGCAACAGACCTGTACACCTGCAGGGACTGCCTGTAGATAGTAGGAGAGAGCCAATGGGCAGGAAGAAAAACTCTGGAACCTTTTTCCCAGGACCACTTCCCTAGGAATACTTCAGAGTGTTGATGACACCTGAAATAGATGTTCTGTTAAACATGTTGTCTGTGTGACATCTAGAACAGTTGACGTGTTCCCCAAGAAGAACCATCTTGAAACACATGATCATTTTGTTGATTTGTGGTGTCTCTAAGATTTCAAAATGTTGGGCGGTTCTGGTGAAGCCATTATTTTTACCAAATGGATGTTGGTTATTGAACCATAGAGTCATTCATACCTTTCATTTATATTGTAGGCTTTTTCATTTCAAAAGGGGGAGCAAAGGGGCTGCTTGAGGCCGTTTTATTTGCTTATTTCATGTATATTTTCCACCATGTGTACTCCACCCCTTTTCCTTTCATGAAAAAGAAAAGGTACCTGTTTCCCCTCCTTTTTGAATGGAATGGCCAATTGCTCTGTTATCTGTATATAAAGTTTGTTGTGTTGTGTAAGTTAATATGTAAGAATATACCAATGGCTTTTCCCCTGTCCTGTTAGCTCTGTGTACATGTGTATTACAGTCACCTTTATGCTGTCATTCCTGTAATTTTGTAGCAGTGTTCTAGCCAGCCTGAATTTTTTTCCCCTGGATTTGGAATGGAAATTCTGTCAAGTTCGTAATCCGAGGGGGCCCGATCTTGGAAAATTTTTGAAATCTAGACCCTCTAAAACACTGTTTCCCGCATTTTGATGGGCAGATTTTGCTGGTAGAGTAGACCCAGGGTGATTCAATGGTGTCTGTGCTAAATTTCTGGAGATCTTTTCAAAATTTCATTTTTTAGATATCATTACATGACGATTTTAGTCCGTCAAAGAGGACGGAATGGGCAAAATTTTTGTCCGTCCCCAACTACAAAATTCTGGCAAAGGACGGAAGGACGGGCGCTGGCTAGAACCATGCTTTGTAGTGTTCTAGAAAAAGAATGTTTTCATTGTGAAGCAATTGAATATATATAGGTCTTCATTTGTACTTACAGCTGTACATAGAATTTTTCATTGTACATCAGACTTCCATTGTGTTATGTGACGTATTAGAGGCAGAAACACAGCCAACATGTCCTGTACAGAAGTGATTTCAAACATAGAAGAATGTGCAAAATGGATGTAAAGGCTGTAGCAATATCAGAACTGTGGGCATAAAACATTATATGTATTTCTACATTATATTCATATTCCTATGTAGAGCCTTTCTCGCAGCTGCTAAACTGGGCTGAGGTTTCCACTTCTCTGGGTGTGGCCTCTTACCAGCTCTCAGCCAATCAGATAGTTGCTTTTGATGAGTAAAACTGATTCTCTGATTGGCTGACAGCTGGTTGGAGGTCATGTCTACAAAAGTGTAAACCTCAGCCTGGTTTAGCTGGGCATATTACATGCATATAGACTGTATGGTGAGGCTCTGCATTGGAACATGGGGATATTAAGCCAACCAGTGAGACAACCAAGGAGAGATTTGGAATAGATTGGTCCATGATTTTAAGAACTTGCAACAATGGTGTTTCTGCTGCTACAATTTTCCCTGTGAAAAAGCTGTGGGTACCACCTTTGTCCAAAAATACTGCATACCGGTGGTCACTCTCATCTCAGAGAAGTTTGTAAATACAGTTTCATTGGTGCCATTGTGACCGCAACTATACAGCCAGGTCAGTTTGGTCTTAGTTTTCAGGGACTTTTATTCTAGACTGTTGTTTGTTTGAAAGAAGGTTAAGACTGAATCAGGAAGGTAAAAATTACCTTCTGAATATTTCGGCAATGTTTGTCTGTGCCAAAGATGGAGATTTGTTATCAAATTTGTGTACTTTGTACATGTATGTGTTGATGTCAAATTTCCAATCAGACAAGGTATGGAAAAGTCCAGGCAAACAAATTGTTATTCTTTCAAAGTAAATCCAAATGCCAATCTAGGCAGAAATATTGTAAACTACACGCACTGGTCTATGTAAGGCTGATTTTGTTAGATAAGTGAATACTAAATTGAAAATGTTTTCTTGGTTTTAAGAAAACATGGAATGCAGGTCTTGTTTTGATTCAACCAATGTTAAAATGTGTTCTCGTAAGCCACCCCGTCCCAGGAGTTCTGCTGTACATATACATGTACTTCTATGTTGTATGGATATGATATGTTCAAAGTTGCTACAGCATTAGTTTTGTTGATGACTTACATGAAAATGTATAAAGACCATTGTACAGTCTGATGCTCACATGGTGCACTCTTCAACCTTTACATGAAATTACCGACAAACTGATGGCAATAAGTAGCGTTACCTGTGCACTAGTTGTAATAGTTCTGTATGTTTGATGGAAGTATTAGTTACACATAGCACTGCTACAGGTATTAAATGAGATGTACAACGTTGCAACTGTTGTGAAGGATTGGTTCTTGTGTATGCACATAGAACAGTGGTTGAACTTAAGGCCTTTCCCATAATAAGTCTTTGAAGAAGATATGTTCTATCAGGTTGGAGACAGAGGACATTTATACTGTTGTGATAAACTTGATAAATGCAAATGTATGAAAGTCACTGGTTACTTTCTCACACCCCGTGCTGAAGTTGCGGTGAGCACTGGATTCACCGAGCTGAGACTTTGCCAGCACTGGACTTCCTGTGCTGAGGCATCTTCAACGCTGGAAAGCCTCCTGTCAGCAGTGGAATCCTAGGGCTGAGACTACAATGGCAGCTCTGAAAACCTGGTGTTGACAAAAATACTAGTACATGTACCGTACTGTAAAATGGGTGCAGGGAGCAAACATATAGAGCACGCATGGTATACCTGTATGTTTTCTACCTGCCAGCGTAAGTGTGGGATTAACATTTATCGCACATCAGGACGATTTAGCTGAGGCAATTAGGCCACGTTGATTTGATTATATGGATGACATCCGCGCTCGCACCAATTTTCGGCCATTTCCAAAAAAAGAAGTTTTCGACCACACAATAAATTGTGCAAAGCAGCTGAAAAATGAGCACAAATATTCCGTAGATTGAAAAAAAAAAGTATCAGAAAACAGATAACTAATGCCATAGAATGCCAAAATGAACCTAAAGTCAAAGAATAAGATGTGAAAGGACTGAAAGAAAAAAAAATCTATTGTTGGTTGGGGGAGGTACCAGTACAGAAAATTCAGGTCCAGAGGATCATTTCCAGGTACGGACATGAACCTGGACCTGATTGTCTGTGGAAACTTGAGAACTGGCAATACTCAAAACAATGGTAATTGGTCAATTTTGCTACAAAGGAATCTGTTTGGTGGATTATTGGACTCCCACTGCATTTTAAAATCCCATCTCCATGTAATAAAGGCTAACTGTCTCTGTACCTTTGACTGTAGAAACTTGGTGCAATTGACTATAAACTCTACTTGACTTCGCTCTTGTTGTCTTCTTGGCCCCCCGGTTAGACCCCAAATGGCTGCCGACATAGTGTGTCCATTTTGTAATTGGCGAAACCTGTTCCTCTGTTTCTTTTCAGGTCTGTTTTTTTTGGATTGGTCCAAGAAGAATGTTTTGCACCCGTATGATGTACTGGTCCCTACACCTAACTGTTGGTATACCATACTATGTGTGTTAAGTCCTATGTTCAACCTTCCTGGCCACTTTGATTTCATACTGAAGGCAACTTTTTTTTTTTGGCCAAACTTTTTTTTTATTCGCTCGCTCGCATCAGTTTTGGAGTTCCCGGAGGATGTCATCCATATAATCAAATCAACATGGCCTTAGGCTCTGAAAAACGTATTTACTTGTGTTTATCTGCCACTACAAGTAAATACGTTTTTCAGAGCCTAGTTGCCTCAGCTACAGGACGACTGAATGTAGTTGATTCCAGTAAAATCCCATCTCATTCAAGGTGAATACAATCCAGGAATTTAGGAAGATTTCAAGTTACTTTTTTCCATCAAAGTTACTTTATGCAGTCTCCCTTACTTTCTACTCGATGAAAAAAACTCACTGGCAACAATTCGGGCAATTGGTGTCTTATCTCGGCGTATCAAGAGCGTCATTAAGCGACTTGAAAAAGAACGACAGACAAGAAATGTTGCAAATACGATTTTACGTTGATTGTTTAGAAGCGACCCCTAGCAGTCGATGAAATAAATGCTGCACACTGGGGCCGCACGGCACTTATACTTATCCGCGGTACAAAGTAGTGCAACTGCAATGTTGAAGCTATTTACCCTATTTCTGTATCATTATCGCCATTTGTACACCATTTGTAAACACTTGAACGTAAACGCCAGTGAGGCATCAGCTTTGTTGTATGGTGATGTAATAAGTCGGCTTTTAGATCGTAATGTGAACTTGCCATAGTGTTTTGGTAGTCGTGCATTGTTTTCTTAATTTTTCTCCGTTGGCCAATCAGTATATACCATCGTGTGACGTTGACCAATCAGTCTGTGCCATCGTTTGATCTGTGGTAATATTGATGATAAGTTATCCGGTATGTACATTGACATAGCCAATCAGCATCCACATCACAGCTGGACCGCACATCACAGTACATATCCGCGGTGAAAATTAGTGCAACCGCAACGTTGAAGCTATTTACTTTGCTGCTGTATAATTACCGTCATTTCTACACCATTTGTAAACATTTTAACGTTTATGCCAGCGAGGCGTGAGCTCAATTGTGTGGTGGCATGATAAGTCGGCTTTTAGATCGTAATGTGAGTTTACCACAGTGTTTTAGTAGCTGCGCATTGTTTTATCAACTTTTCTCCGTTGGCCAATCAGCATATACTATCGTTTGATGTTGACCAATCAGTCTGTACTATCGTTTGATCTGTAGTAATATTGATGATAAGTTATCCGGTATGTACATTGACAAAGCCAATCAGCATCCACATCACAGCTGGACCGCACATCACAGTACATATCCGCGGTACAAATTAGTGCTACCGCAATGTTGAAGCTATTTACTTTGCTGCTGTATAATTACCGCCATTTCTACACCATTTGTAAACACTTTAACGTTTAAGCCAGCGAGGCGTGAGCTCAATTGTGTGGTGGCATGATAAGTCGGCTTTTAAATCGTAATGTGAGTTTACCACAGTGTTTTAGTAGCGGCGCATTGTTTCACCAATTTTTTATCCGTTGGCCAATCAGCTTATACCATCGTTTGATGTTGACCAATCACTCTGTACCATCGTTTGATCTGTGGTATATTGATGATAAGTTATCCTGTATGTACACTGGCATAGCCAATCAGCACCCACATCACAGCTGGACCGCACAGCACAGTGCTTATCCGCGGTGAAAATTAGTGCAACCGCAAATTTGAAGCTATTTACTTTGCTGCTGTATAATTACCGTCAGTTGTACACTTTTTTGTTAACACTTAAACGTGAAAGTTAGCGAGGCGCGAGCTTTACTGTGTGTTGCTATGATTAGTCGGCATTAGATCGTATGATCAGGGTTGTACTCAATCTATCTACTAGTCATATTAATGCGCATAGGAAGGTTAGACACTGTGCTTTGTAATTCAACCGCTGGAGGTCGCTGCTAGACCGCTCAGAAATACATAGTTAACATTTATGTATAGCTGCAGCCGCATGCAGGTAAAAATACCTGTCCTTGGTGCTGAATGCAGCCCAAAATACCGACAAGCACGCCTGTCCTTGGTGCTGAAAACCATCGAAATATGAGCAAATATACCTGTCCATGGACTGAACAGGTATACAATCTAAACACAGCAAACACATCCACCCAGTGTACTAGATTCCTTCAAAATGCAAGCAAACATTTCTGTCTAAGTGCAGAACGCTATTATTCACCGTGCAATAATGGCCTCTAGCGATTCATATCCAAAGTGCAGGTCAATGTAACAATACTAGTACTGCACGTTGGCATGGCCATGTATCATTTTCCGTTGAATTTTGCTCGTTTTGGTGTTAGAATGACATGAGCACGGTGATCTCGTACCAGAGGAACTTCCGAAGTGAATGGAGACATCCATTACATACGTCATACGCCGAGTCTGACGCATTCTGATGGAGTCATTGATGAGTGGAATGAAAACTACACTTATCATAGGATTTCGAATAATATGAATGAAACAGACGTTGGAAATATAAGGACAGAGTCTTTACATGGCCTGATAGAGATGCCATAAGACTTGAATAAAGCTTACGTTGGCATTGTAGTGTCTATGATTTTTAGATCACCGTGTCCAGGCCACGGAGCTGCTGTGCTGTCTATATTATGTATTAATATTGAACTGTTTGTTTGAAAGAATGGAAAATGTTTCCAGTGAATTGAATATGATTGAGTGGTAGGAAACCCTTTTGTTGATATTCTAAGCGACATGAAATGATATGTGAACCGATTATAGAGCTATGTATGGAAAATTAGTGACACTGAAATGTGATAAAAGTACCGTAAAGATCTCAATGTTCAACCGTTCTTGATAACCCTAAAAATAGCTTTGATTTAGTCTATAGCTAGAAAGGTTTATGTATGATTAATTTCCGGTATCAAGGTGGTTCAGCTAAGCCTAATTAATTTCCGTCCTATTCCCTCTTATCATATTCAGCCTAAAGCTACTTTTTCTCCACTCTTGTTCTTTCAGCCCAGAGCCCACCAAAGAACAACAAAATTACTCCTCCGGCGCTCGAGGTTATATTGCACGAGTCCACACACCTTTCAGTAGTTTGAAATGAGGATTTGATCTATTGACAAACGAAGAAAAACACACTGTCAGTTGTATTTGTCCAGTGTATGTCTTACCACAAATGACCGTGGTAGCCCTTCAGAACACGACAATTCACATGCATACTCGACCATCTTTACTGGTAGATTGTTTGGGAAACGCGTCACTTTTGATCTATTACGCCCCGGTTTTGTTTGTGAAATGTCTTAAAAGCTGACATCAATGATTTCAAATGGTCACATCTTAGAAAACAAAGTTATACAAGCACAAAAAGTGAAAACCCTTTATGAGCCTTTCGCCATTTCCCCATTCGCGAAAAGAGGGAAATTTGGCAATTTGGCGGACGTCTTAGCCACTTTTCAGGACGCGGCCGGGAGCGGTACTGCAGACGAGGCTCTCATAGGGTATATAGTCCCAACCTTTATGATGTGAAAATATACATGAAATTAGGCTTCATGCCAGTGAAAACCTTCCAACGTAGGTCCAGACATCATAACGCATATCTTGAATACCATTATAAGACACCAAATAGCATAAAAGGGTCGATTTTCAAACACTGCGTGAGGAGCCCAGTTAACGCCATGTCTGCCCGTCGAAGCGCCACCTACATTCATGTATACATCATACCTTGTGCGTTATGATTAGTTAACGAATATATTTGGAGATTATCCGATTTCCACTGAAAGCCTTAGCCTTTATTCAACTGTTCGTTTGTTGATATGGGATGTGAGACTGCCAGAGAAGCCTGGGCGGCACACGGAGTACCTTGCGCGCTCTTATCTGCTTGGAGACCTGATCCAATTTCCTACAACAACTTTGGCATTTTAATTTATGTTTCATCCGCTTATATAGTAAACTAGCATTTAGTCACAAAACATCATCAGACACATTTGTCCTGGAGATACGGGGGGTAATCAATAAATTCTCGGCCTCACCCAGAAATAATAAGCATAACTCAAATTTCGAGGCACAGTGTTTCGTAGTATGAAGCCTTTTACCAATTTCCCCCAAATTTCAAATCATTGCCGTCCTTCAAGCTCTCCGTACTTGACATCTATGCTTCGACATCTGAGTTGTGGCCAGTATTTCTGGGTGAGGTTGAGAACTTACCCTCTAACTTACTGATCATCTGCTCTCCAAGCAGAGGTTGAGTCGCTCAACTCAACCTCTGCTTGGAGAGTACTGATCAGCCCTCGTATACATGTATATAAACTCGTCACAAAAGAGAGAGGGAGGGAGAGAGAGACGCACACGATTTTTGTCACTATTGAATGTCAGAGTGGATTTGGAATATACTAAAAGTAAAACTAAAAGGGGCTTTGGAAACGAAATGGGGCTCTCATTTCAGTTCTTTGTAGTTTTGACTGCCTACCTATCAGGAACCAATCAAGTTCAGTTCACCAATCAAGGATACGTTAAGTCCTGTACTTGCCACTTCTAAGACATTCACCGGAGGGCTTGTCATGGGTGGTTAAAAAGGAACGTCTGTAGTTTGTATTAGACCAATAAGAATGATACACATGACCAAAGTCAGTTGGTGGTTGTGCTTCCTGTTGCTTAGTATTTTCCTTAAAATTTTCCCACTTTGTGCGTTCGTCAAGCCTCCACTGGGAAATGACGGAATAGTCTAACATCTAAGACTGGATGGCAGAAATTCTACTGTTGGCAGAAACCTGAATAATGTGGTCTTCTGGAAGATGACACTCAAAACTTAGCTTTAACGAAGTATGTCTTTGTGGCACATTCCTGCTCCCTTTTATACCCATTCTATTCTTACTTAATACAATCGCTCATTACTTCATTCTCCACTTACATGTATACTTGAACTTTTGATTAACAAGTCACACATACAAAAGAGACAAGAATGAAGTTGCTGAAGTTTGGATTTTATTGTGCATGTGCTGTGTTGTGTCAAGTAACATAAGTTACTGTATCTTCCCGTACTGTGTTTCACCAAGCTTTGTGAACAAAATCTGCATGAATAGCATTATCATAATCATCATCATTGGTCGACGTGCATACATGACCAGGCTTAATAGTTCAGCAATCATTAGGCTGTAAGTTTTACATAACAGAATCTGTCCATGGCAAGATCTATGAGTATGTGAGCACTGGGACATGTACAGGCTTG
>NC_049993.1:10578271-10623031 GCF_000003815.2 Branchiostoma floridae | reverse complement strand
TATCTCACCATATAACACCGAGGATAAGGCGGGGCATTAACGTTATTATCATATAGCCTATCCAACTGACAGTTATTTCACACAAATTCCTTTATAACAAATAAACACTTTTATACATTACATAAAAATACATTTGCAATATATATATTGTACAATAGTGTGTATATATAATACAGACCATTAAACCATTTTATCATCATCATTTAACTAATAATTTTAACTAATCATCTGTTTGTGAGATAGCATATCAGCATCAACATGTGGCTTATTTGCAATACAAACTATTAAGTGGAGTCCTGGTACCCCCCCATGCAGAGCATTTTCACTTAGGCACGACAAAGTACGTATATACAAAGTGATTTAGGAAGGTACCGGCTTCATCACGTTAGAAAGCAATAATGAAAATGTGTAAAATCAGCATAATTCCTTTTCAAGTATCGATATATTCCCCATGTGGAGCCCCAATTAACATAACCAATCAATCATAATATTTTTGACAGTTATGCATGGTTTACACACAAACAACAGTACAAAAAAATTCATGACTGCCCCCTGTATAATGGTGCGGTCCAAAAAGTGGTCGGTTATTCAAATAACTGACCACTTTTGAGGTTACGGCCTGATAACCCATGGGAAATGGGGGCCTCTGATTGGCCAACTCCATCTGGCTATATGATAATATCTCTTAATCACTTACCAAAGCTATCTAGTCATAATTAGAGGTGCAGCCCTTAGTAGATTAAATCAATCATGTCCACATATTGTAACTGCAATTCAGTGCCTGTGCTTGTCAATGGCTATAATTGTAAATTGGAATTTCAAATAAACTACATGTACTCAAACTGTATGTACAAACTCTGGGCAAGAAGAGAGTTTTTTTTCAGGATATCTGGGCAGCCTGCACCCGGGCATTCAGGTCATCTATGGTGTCCTTCAGGCGGTCAGGTGCAGTGAAGAAGTCTACAAATAGGTGGCGCTCCTTCACCAGGTTTGGGTCATTCTGCAGCTCCTATAGTGAGAAACAACAAACCATTACTTTGAGGAGTTGAAGTCCTGGTTAAGTTAAGGGGGTAATACATGTACCTAAAATTGTAGTTTTCAATTAATAATTTCTCTGTTATAATTCTAACTTCTATTACAGCTCCTGTAATAAGTGAAGAAATGACATTATCATACACTTTTGTACGAGACAAAACTGGCATATCCATTGTGATTTTGATGCGAAAGTTTGAGAAACAAATAAACAAATATGAAAACTTCTTCTTCCTTAGATAGCAAAACGTCAGATTAAATTGTTTCATTATCATTTCTGCAATTCCGATGATGTGATAAATTGTGAGTAACATTAGATAAAAAAATTAACATGGACTGAGTGCCAGAACTGCAAACACCAAACACTCACCCTTTTCTTCTTGTTCATGTCCTTCAAGGTCTCCATCAGGCTGGCTTCAAGGTCTTTCAAGGTCAGATCCAACTTCAACATAGAGTCCAAGATGGCCTAGTGATGATGTAGAGAGAAACAGCATCAAATTATGAGTCATGGTCATATCTAGGGGGGTGGTGGTGGTGGTGGGGGGGGTACCAGTAAGATGTACAAAACTGTTTTTTTCTTGTTGGACCTGTACCCGATCCTTTGGACCTGGACTGTACATGTACCTGAATTTTCTGTACTGGTACCCACCCCTACTCATATCCAACCTATATAATGTACCTTTGTGCATATGGGCAAGCAGTTGGGAATAAAAGAACAAGAACATGATGTTAGAAACAAAATGACTGGGACACCACTATGCTACATCTGTATAAACCATGGAATTGGTGAAGCCAGATGACCTCTCACCTTTGGCCCGAGAGTGGTTGGCCCGCTGCCGGGGGCGGCCCTGTCATACACGGTGGCCCCTAGGTCCTGCACACTGGTCTCTCTGTGGGAACACAACATTCAAGTAGTCACACATTAACATCTCTGTGTCTACATCTAACTGTACACTGGTCTCTCTGTGGTTACACAACAAGCATTCACAGATTAACATCTCTGTGTCTACATCTAACTGTGCACTGGTCTCTCTGTGGTCACACAACAAGCATTCACACATTAACATCTCTGTGTCTACATCTAACTGTACACTGGTCTCTCTGTGGTAACACAACAAGCATTCACACATTAACATCTCTGTGTCTACATCTAACTGTACACTGGTCTCTCTGTGGTAACACAACAAGCATTCACACATTAACATCTCTGTGTCTACATCTAACTGTACACTGGTCTCTCTGTGGTAACACAACAAGCATTCACACATTAACATCTCTGTGTCTACATCTAACTGTACACTGGTCTCTCTGTGGTAATACAACAAGCATTCACACATTAACATCTCTGTGTCTACATCTAACTGTACACTGGTCTCTCTGTGGTAATACAACGAGTAGTCACACAGTCTCTGTCTACATCTAACTGCACTGAGGAGGTAATATTTTCCTACAGGTCAATTGCTAACATTCTTCATCAAAATAATTCTAATCTGTGTAACATGAACACTTGCTTGTTCTTGACACTGGCTATGATCATATTCCTCCACAGTACCAAGCAACAGGGCACTCCAGACATCACTTAAAACAGAGACAGTGGGCGATATAAACTTCCTGGCATGTTTAACTAATGCGGACGTCACGTATCTGTAAGTTCATGTGTCAATAAGATTATGTGTCTGTAACTCTCAGGAGTTTACATTTGGAAGTAAATGGTCATTGTCGATCCTGAATAAGGCAACAGTGGTTGTTGAAGTTTGATCCGTGTATACTTTAAGTGTTGGAAGAAAGTTTAGCATTGTAATATGATTACTACCAACTTCCATGATAATTTCCTCCACAGAGTATGGCAGTAAAATACTACAAAACCTAAACTATTCATGTGATGACAATCTAATTATCACTAGCTTATACTGATGTATCTTATTAGACAACTAGAGAGTGAGATAATGTGAGTGCAGCTAGGGCTTGGATAAATCAGGCTTTGTAGACTTTTTACTTACAGCTGGGCAAGCTTGTCCTCCTTGCCAGTACTGGAGTCCTGCAGGCCTGTCTGCAGGGTCTGTAGTTCGTGGTTCAGACTGCGGGATCCGTCCTCCAGACTGGCGTACGTACGAAACAGCGGCTGTTTCCTGTCGTGGTCCTCATTGGGGGTTCCGACTGGAGACACAGGAACAACGGCATAGGTTGGTACATGTACTTGTACTTGACAGTCCTGACAGGCAAATCCTACAACTTTAACACATTTATGTCACTGTTCCTCTATCAATTGGCTATGCCTGGTATCACTGCATATATCACTACATACAGATTAAAAACTCAACATTTCACTTGAAAAAGCACAACAGAATTTTCCACTTTTGTCGACAATTTGAAAGAAAATAAGCATTTGTCAACTACGTAATATATTCTACATGCGTTACTTCTCTATGTATCACCTAATTTCAGGGCATACCACATTTTCATCCTTGTAATTGAATGACAAATTTCAGAAGCTCGAGAAGCTCCTTCCCTTCCTGACCTATCATATTGTGAAGTCTGAGAGTGAAGTTGTCCCGGGAGTCGATGGTTGCCCTCGCTGATCGTGATGTCTTGTACACTGGATCTTGTAGGATGGCCTGCAGGGTGGATGGAGAAAAACATTAGTCAGCAAGAAAATCAGCGAGTTTCTTTTCATCATAAAGACATAGTATTTTACTTGCACCTAACAAAAAGAATTGTTCTCAAAATTTTATCTTGTAGGACTACAAAAACAGCTTTGTCCCTCCTGAAAACTATCAGTATATCAAAAAGTGGATCTCAGACTATACAATATTTGTAGACATTTCATAGTTACCTCCGTTTACATTTAGCTTCTGAGGTACATATATCCGCTACTTTGAAAAACACAGTTTAGATATACAAGAGTGCACTATATTGGGGACCTTCCATTGGAGATAGATGCATATGACTTGCATGGTAGAATTACATTTAATAGACATTACATAAATCACAGTTCTCACCAGTCTGTCCTGCGTCATGGTAACAGCCTTCTCCAGATCCTTCCGCAGGGCCATGAGTAGTCGTCGTGTCTCCCGGTGGGCGTGGCCCTCCACTTCCAGCGCCGTCAGGAGAAACTCATTACGAGCACGCTGCTTCAACAGCTGACTGATCACCTGGGGACCATGGACAACATTTACATTTACAAATCAGAAAGAGTTCATTTCAAATAACAGGTCTGTATATATGCTGTTTGGTGCAGGTGAAATTGAAGTTATGCAAATGTTTCTGATGTCTACTTGGTACATGTATAGCTTGTCTTAAAGCCAAGCCGCATCTACAAGTTATCGGTTTTTGAGTTCAGAGAATTTCATCAGAATCCATCCTCAGGAAAGTCAGATTACTGATGTCACATAATTCAATCATCAGGTGACTAGCCGTTGGCACGACATGAGTTTCTAACAGTGAGACAGCTTACATGACACTCTAGACTTATGTAAAACAAGTGAGAACTTTACATTGGGGTACAATACATAGAATAGAAGGCTTTTCCATTTTTAATTGTAACTTTCCTTTAAAAAGACTGAACAATCAACCAATTTCTGTATTTCCTGTACTTGAACTTGAAGTGAAGTTTAAAACATGATCACATGAATTCCAAGGAAGACCTCCAACATCAATTTCAACAGGTAAAGCCAGCCTACCTCCTCCTGTTTGGAGATAAAGTAGTCCTGACGAGCGATCTTCAGGTCGTAGTCTCCCTGCAGGATCCTGGTGGCCTGCAGCTCTGCGTTAGCCTGGATCAGTCTCGGTACCTCCCCCTCCGACAGCACGGCCGACTCCCTCTGCACCGCGCTCAGCACGGCCTGGGTCTCCTGCAGCTGTTTACTGGGGAGAAGGTGGATTCACAGCCAAGAAGTTGTACATTTCTATATCAGCAGACTACTGAGGCTCATCTCAGAAGACTAATAATTAAAATTCAAGGAAAAATTTGAAACCCCAGGATACAAAGAGTCGCACATGAGGAAAATTTACTTTGTAGTATACGAAAAACTAGGAATTAAAAAAAAAAGATCTTAACATTCCAGAAACTAAGAATTACATTCTAGGTTCAAGTAGAGAGTCCTATTCTGAAATAGCCGGGGTACCATTTTCTACAGTTTTAGTTTGATTATGACTATAGAGGATGGTACCATGGTTAACTTTAAAAAAACAGACAAAAAAACTATTGCTTCAAATTCCAGGAAACCAAATCTAGACTGTCGCTTTGCAATATGTTTTTTCTTGTATCACACCACATGTGAACAGGTATCCTACCTGAGTTTTGCAGTGTCCTCGGGATACGGTTTACTATGTAACTGTTGTAGTTTCCTCTCCATAGTCTGGCGTGCAGCACGGGTTCTGCTCTCCTGAACCTTAGCCTGGATGTATTGTCTCTGGCTCAGTGGGAAGCTGGAACAAAATTATTGACAATTCAGCACTAAAATAATCTACTGTCCACATGTATGTTGTGATAGTAGAGAAGAAACATCATCGAAAATTTGTCTCCTTGTAGCGTCCTGCAGAAATAAACTGACAAAACAGAGAAATGAATGGAGGGGCAGGGTTGCTTTTTCAAAGCATAAAGATATAAAATAAGATAACATTAACTTTCATAATTCTACTAGATTAATACAATGTGCCTGACAACTCCTGGTTTAATTTCAGGAACGCTAAGAAAAACTTGACTTGTTATGTGTTCTTTGGTACCACCAGTAATCGGCCTTGTTGTTGTGCTTAATGCTCCCCATTCATTTGCCCCCAAAGGAAGTGTCCAAATGCATAGGGAATGCATAGGGTCTGCATGGGTTTAGTGAGTGTTATATAGTTTTACAAAACACACATCTCGTAATTCACCACAAGTGGAATTCCATACAAGTTTGACTGATTATGTACTAATTGATACATTATCTCACAACTAACTTCCAACCACAGTGTGGAGAAGGTGGTGAATGTGTGACAGGCCTAACAAGAAGAAACCCTTTGTGTGTATAAGTGTGAGTACTACTGACATGTTCTGAAGCCTGGCGAGCTCGTGACAGTTCTTCCTGATGACCTGGTCAGTTTCCCCGGTCACCAGCAGACTGGACGGGTCCCTCACGTCCAGGAACTGGTACCGAGAACCCTCAGCATGGCCGGCCAGGTCTGCTATACCCTGTAGGGACGAAGACACAGGTCTCTTAAGGTTCCGGTTCGGAATTTCAAGTGTCCAGATATCTAAATAGTCCCTAAGAATAAGACGCAAATCAGAGGTTGTCTCCATAGTTTTGGCTCTAGATGTTTCGGCTATCGCTTTAGAAGTCTATAATCTTTTATACTTCTCCAAATGCTTATTGTTCGTAGCGTTTTATGGTGTCGGAGATTTGATCGTGCGGCGAACACTTCCTGGTATTAGTGCGCGCGATAGCGGTAAAGCGTTTCATCGCCTGATTACCCAGATCATGCGTTCTATGTGCGTTTTGGGTGTTTTAGCACCATCGGAGCTCGCGGAAAACGTATCGGATAACTTTTTTCCTTTTTACTCAGTATACAGAAGAAGTCTTGACCTTCATTGCCATATCAGTCATTATCCTAGGAAAATTCATTTTTTCCGTGTAGCGGCCTGTAAAAAATGGCCCCAAATTAGCAATTTTTGGATGAAAAGCATATATTTTTGATGGTTTGTACCAAAAATAACATTTCTACAGAAAATGTCAAATGAGTCTGTCGGTCAGCTACAACATACCCTTTTCTATCGGAAACATTGAATTATCCGAAAAACGATGTTTTGAGAAGCGCTAGTGCTTTTCTCAGAGACAGTCAAATCGGCCCCAAATCCTAAAAAAAACTCCGAACCGGAACCTTAAAGTGTTTCAAATATAATCTTACACTCTTTCTTCAACCGTTGTTGCCAAAACATATTCATTATCACATCCTGAATATTTTCAATGTTACATATTGTCAATCTTTCTGTTGTTCATCTATTTGAGATAAGAAAATATGAAGTCATAAAACCGAAAACCGAATCAAATTCACGTGACAGGTATGAAGAATTACATGGTTACTGTAAATCTATTTACTTCCCCATGATTTTTATTTAACAGCAGACAGGAAAAATAGGTTTTTGCAATGTTTGAAGATTGTGGTTTAAACAGAATAACAGAACACATATTCAGTGTTAGATTTTGTGGTAAGGGTTCACAGCACAAGAACGGTAAAATAAAACCACCACGATGAAAGTTTCAAGGTTTACAGCTAGGGAAAGTCAGGGAAAAGACTATAACATAACATGTTACTGAAAACATTAACCCACATCAAAGAACTGCCTTTTGGTGTAGTCAGTCAGCTGCTGCATGAAGGCATCCTCCTTAGCAAAGTGGTCTTCTAGTGGGAGCTGAGAGAGGAAGGCTGCCCCCTGCTGACTGGCGGTGGTACTGCAGCTGTCAGATGCACTTGTGTACAGGGACGTCAGCTTACTCACAGTTTGGGTCAGCTCTTCCAAATCTGTGTTCATCTAGAGTTTAAGATTAAATAACAAACTTTGTACCTTAGCATATGTGTCATCATGAAGGGTATCTTACTGACAAACATACAAAAATCATATCTAGCCTGAACTGGCAAAGAATGTGAATGATGAGTTGCTAATTTTTGGGAAGCGTTTGAAACGTCAATATGTCTGTAAGCACATTTTACAGTAATACATGACTGTATCCCAAACTATTGCATCAAAACTTGTCATTCCATACCTTCAAGTTCTCACTCTGCATCTAAGAATTTTAATGATTTCTCTCTCTTTTTTGATTGCATGAAGGGGGCTACACTGAACACAAGTCGTTTGATATCTATATTATCAATAGTTTATTGTCAGGCACCAAGGCCCATAAAAACAGACAATTAGACAATACATTTAAAAAGAACAACAATCCAGTACATTAAATCAAAAGGCAGGAAGGATTTACACTCGTGCACGTGGTCTGTGTACATGACCGTAGCTCTTCCAGAACATACTTGTAGCAATAACATCGAAATCAGATAGGACTCTGATAATGTTGCTCTCAGACGCCAGGAGGCGAGCCGCAAATGAGTGCGTCAGCTTACGCCTCCTGGCGTCGAACGTGTCTACGCGCATCAGTGCGAAGAGGCAGCTGTTGCTACTGGAGCTACTTCCTCCCTATAGTAACAGATTTTGTTAGTAACAGATTATGTTATCATGATTCCATACCTTAGAGTCATCCTCCCTACACTTGTCCACCTGTTTCCTGTGCTCCTGTTTAGCAGCTTCCTGTACAGCGTCCAGTTTAGACAGGCTGTGGTTTGTAGCTGTCTGATGCAGGCTGTACGGGAAGAAATTATGAGTCTAGGTATTTTTTCTATGTCTAGGAAGGTTAGACATCCAGGTATGTATCAACTGTAATACAAGCTCAAAAAAGAACAAGGAATCTACACAGTAGTGATGCCTTCAAGTACCAGAGTTACCAGTGCAGATGTCACTCTTATGTAAATTATGTTTAGGCAGTTTATTTTTAAGACAACACCAATGTGTATGTTTTGCATCCTTCCTAGAAATGTAGCTACACCTTGCTTTATTTTAGGCTCTTTTTGCCATTTTATCCATGCAATAACCTCAAATAAAGTACGCACCCAAACTTTGGCAACAACTTTTAGCATCTTTTCAATTTTGAAAAGTTTAAGTGCGTACTTTATTCGGGAAAATATGGTAAGCTCATTAAAATGTGACATTTGTATTGAAACCATCATCCAACTCACAACCTTCTAGTCTATTGACAAGTGTATTCAAATAACTATGGATACACAAGAACATAAACATCGAGACACAATAAAACCAAGTCCTTGGCACACCAGTAAGCATGTCTGTAGCCTGACCTGAGTTTGTTCCTGTGGTGCAGCAGGATTTTCTTCCTTGTCTCACAAGTGTTGAGCTCCTCCTCCAGCCGAGATACTTCCTCCCTGTATGGAACAGAGTGGAGACAAAACAAGACAACAAGCAGCAAGACTCGATACAGATGGAGCAACTTCTACTGCTCGCCGGGTCACGTGTTCTATCTGCATGACATGACTTCACAGAAGTGATGGATACAACTCCTTCTAAAAAGATCTTCTATACCACATGACCTTATTTTCTTTATCCACTCTCTTACTAGAGTAGTGTCAAGTTTGTTAACTTAATTTCCAAATTTAATTTTAACTGACATCTAAAAACAGAAACTTTAAAATATGCTCCAAGCAGAGAGTTTGACAGGGGGTAGTAGTGGCTGGAATTTTTCATCTGCAAACAAACCAGATTAAATAAATTGCAGATGCTGAGTAGCCCCCTGACCAAAACCTTTGCTTGGAGAACAGCTTCAATGTAGGTATGTTCACTTTTAAACTGTGAGAAGGTTAAGAAAAGCAAACATTAAGAGACAACTTTGTGCAGTCAAGTTGCCATGATATGGTAATGTCCCATACCTGAGTTGTTCTGCAGACATTGTTTTCTCCTCCCTGGGCATGCTCTGTAGAGCCTCCTCCAGCTGACGACCCTCCAGGATGGGTGCACCAGACAGCTGCAGTTCCTCAAATCTGTGACAGGTGGCATTGTCAACCAAAAATGAGGATAAATTGTATACGTATCTAATACAGCCACGTGGTGTAACACAATATCAGTACTTTGCAAATATTGATTTTACCAATGCACTAGTATGCTTAGTTTGACCAATAAGCATTGTAGGTGAACATTTTACTAGTAAGTTCAGTCGTTTTTCCTGCTGATACTAGTACCTCACACAAACTTCGGGTCCATGCTACCAATGTACTAAAGCAACCTGCAAGTACAAGAGTTGACCAATATTACACTATTCTAATTGAGTCAAGTTAGCGCTCCCAGCCTGTTTGCGCATTCCTTAAGAAGCGTAAACAGGTTGGGGGCGCGCCACGTGACCTCAATTGCACCTCGACATACTCACCTGACACAGGGGTACTTATTACACTGAGAAATCTTGCATTTTGTCATTCGGAGCGGACGAGCCTCACCGCAGCGTAGGGGAAGCTTCGCTACCACGTTTCTCGTCTTCCTCACGTGCTCTCGACTTTGTTTTTAGACAAGGTCTTCCCAGCGCGACAGATGCTGATTTTGAGAGCCCATGCTAGTGTGGTAGTCAGGTTTGGGGGATGGTTTACTTTTTCCAAGGAGATTTAATAGCTCCTTGCTCTTACGTTTCGTCCTGGGGTTTGCAGACTACGGTTGGTCGGGTCGGAGTGCCCGAATTTAGAGCCCAGGACGGGCAGTTTAACGTGGCAGCCTGGCGACGGAGTTACTTGAACGTTTTGGCCGCCTTAGAGCATTCTTCTTGGGGTTCACAGGTGAGACTTGATTAGGTTCCTTTGTTGTTCCTATTATTATTTTGTGGAGCATGTCCACAGTGCTGCTTTTTCGTTTGGATTCCGCTAGTATTTGTTTAACGTTTTATGTGGAGGGTAACCACTAGTAAATTGTTTTTTGTTTTGTGGAAGCTTTCCACTAGAAATTGTTTATCATTTTCGCGGAAGGATTCTGCTAGTATGTTCTCTCGTTTTTCCACTAATAAATTGTCTTTCGTTTCCGCGGAAGGAGTCCGCTAGTAATGTTCTCTCGCCTTATGTGGTGGGTAACCACAAGTAAATGATTTATTGTTTTGTGGAGGCTATCCATTAATGAATTGTTTATCGTTTCCCCGGAAGGAGTCCGATAATAATGTTCTCTCGCCTTATGTGGTGGGTAACCACAAGTAAATGATTTTTTGTTTTGTGGAGCCTTTCCACTAATAAATTGTCTTTCGTTTCCGCGGAAGGAGTCCGCTAGTAATGTTCTCTCGCCTTATGTGGTGGGTAACCACAAGTAAATGATTTATTGTTTTGTGGAGGCTATCCATTATTGAATTGTTTATCGTTTCCCCGGAAGGAGTCCGATAATAATGTTCTCTCGCCTTATGTGGTGAGTAACCACAAGTAAATGATTTAATGTTTTGTGGAGGCTTTCCACTAATAAATTGTCTTTCGTTTCCACGGAAGGAGTCCGCTAGTAATGTTCTCTCGTTTTATGTGGTGGGTAACCACAAGTAAATGATTTATTGTTTTGTGGAGGCTTTCCACTAATAAATTGTCTATCGTTTCCGCGGAAGGAGTCCGCTAGTAATGTTCTCTCGCCTTATGTGGTGGGCAACCACTAGCTGTGATCTCTGGTTTTTGGAGGGTATTATGTTTTTTATCCTCCGACGACCTTGTGGTGGGTTATTAATTTTAGCAGATACATTTTGGTGTGGTTTGCAGCTGTACGCTGTAATCCAACATGGCGCAGGTGGCGTATAATTTGATTCCTCTGATGACCACGTGGCGAATGATTAGTTTAAACAATGGCATTTTGGTGTGGTTTATAGTTGTGCGCTTTAATCCAATTTGGCAGGTGAGGTCTTAGGGAAAGCCTGTACTAATTGAACTGGTTTATGTGGAGGATAGTATATTTTATCGTTTTTGTGGGGGATTTCCTATGGCACGTAAATGATTGGTTATGTAGAGGGAAATCCATTTGTCAATTTTATTCGTGTGTATGGAGGATTTAGTGTTTTATCTTCTTTTGTGTGGAAGATATCCACTTGATTCATTTTGCCTGTTGTGGGGAGAGTATACCCACGGTTGTTTTTAATTGTTTGATCTCTTTTGGGTACGATATCCATGTTTTGCGGATGCAGACGTTTTATCGGTTGTGTGGAACGCATCTACTGTGAATAGGTTTATATACCGATTGTTGCTAGTTTACGAGGCGGCTAATTTCTGTATATTTTTCCTTGGTTAGCATTGTTCAGAAGTTTTTAGACCTAGTAAGTAATGCTTTTTAGTTCCTTTTTCGGGGGATGTTCGACGGCGGGCACCGGGGTTTCCTATTATTACCCTTCTACTTCGGTAGGCCCACCAACCGGGGGCTGGTGCTCGTCCTAGGGCTGACCCTGGGTTAATCTTTATTTTTAAAATTGCATGTTTCTAGTCTGCTTGCCGTATAATTATTGTTTGGAATGTCGGCTATTGAGAGAGACGGTCATTTCTTAGTTTGCAACTTTCCTTTTTCGTTACAGTAAGAGTAAAAGTGAGTTGTTTTTGTTTGAGAATTGTCATCTCAGGGTCAGCCTTGGGACGAAATTAGTACTTGACTTAGCTAAAGGGTGTTTTTTCTAGGTTCGAGTAGAGGTTTGGGTTGGAAGAAGGGTTTGGATATAGGTTTGGGATAGGATAGAGGTTTTGCAAAGGATAGAGGTTTGGGATACGTTTGAGGTTTGGGAAAGAATTGTGGTTTGGGGAAGGATAGAAGAATGGGAAAGGATGGAGGTATGGGGTATTAGAGGTTTTCTATACTGGTGTGTGCCTTAGCATACCGCATTACGTACACGGAAAGGAGATTGCGGAGGACTTTTTTGCCCAAACCTTACACTCTCTTCGGAGCACGCCCGGAGGTCAGGCAGGATATAGTACTATTCTAATTGAGTCAAGTTAGCGCTCCCAGCCTGTTTGCGCATTCCTTAAGAAGCGTAAACAGGTTGGGGGCGCGCCACGTGACCTCAATTGCACCTCGACATACTCACCTGCACCTGACACAGGGGTACTTATTACACTGAGAAATCTTGCATTTTGTCATTCGGAGCGGACGAGCCCCACCGTAGCTTAGGGGAAGCAAGCGGATGAGCGTGGCTAGATGCGTGTGGTTTGGGTCATCAAGGAAGGCCGCCCTGGGGGGGGGGGGGCCCTTTTGGGGGGGGCAAGGAAAGTTGCTGTTCCAGAACGCCCACCCCCCCACCCTGATTTTTTGGATGTTTCGTTATCCCGCCATTTACGACCATCCGGGCGTTTGCTCCGGACTTTTTTGCCCAAACCTTACACTCTCTTCGGAGCATGCCCGGAGGTCAGGCAGGATATAGTACTGTACATGTATTTAACTGAACAGTAAAAAAAGCTTCCATTCAATGATTGAAAGACTGTAAGGGTTACGATTTTGATTTATGTTTATGTATATACTGTTACTTTGGTTTTTTCATTGTTTAGTTTATCTGCTTTCTTTGTTATGCTATTTTGTGTATGTTATTCTGTGCCGGGCATGCCTGGAAAGCAGTCCGCAAGGTACTGAGTGTGTCAACTCTGTATACAGTACTTAAACAGAAATAGATAAATCAAGGAGGTTATATTCTGATATAACCTCCTTGGATAAATAAATAAAGCAGGAGAACAACACTCCACTCTCACTTACTTCTGCAGCTCTTCCTCAGTGAGCACATTGTCAGGACCAACATTCTCACAGAACCACCTCAAAAATGGAGTTGCAGCCTCACTCTCAAACAGCCAATCAAAATCATCTGGCTGATAGTCATGTGACTTTGGATAACCAATCTGCTTCAGGGTCTCCAGGAACTGTCTTCCACTCATGGTCCTTATTCTGGTGAAAAACAAAGATATTTTGTAGATATTGTATATTGTATTGTATATCAATCTGATAAGGATTACAGTTCTGAACTTGTAATTTCCAGCCAAAGAAGGATAGGATCCTTGTGTGTGTGTTTAGCCTCCTTTGCTAGAAGCAGGTGCAGACTTGATATTCCCCAGCACAAGAACCTGGCCATATGTTGAAAATCTTGCATCAGCACTTCTCCCAACAAATTAATATAAATGCCAGCACTCATAGAAGGCTGCAAAGGAGGCTATCTTATGGTTCCGGGTCGGAGTTCAAATTTGGCCGGAGTTGGCGGAAGGGTGGTGTAATAGGCCGGAAGTGCGCTGTTGTCTCCCTAACTTTTGCTCCCTATTGCTTGGTGATCGTTATAGCTGAGCATAGATTTGTCGTATTTCCTGAAAAGCCAGTGGGTTATATCAATTTTGTGCGAGGAATACTAGTAGTTGGTCGGCCAGCAAAACCATTTTTGTATCACTATTAGTCCACTGCAACGGTGAAGCGTTTTTTTGCCTGATGACCCAAATAGCAGCGTTTTCATGCGATTTTGATGAAATTATGTCATCGTAGATTGCAAAAAAGTTATCACATGGAATCTTTTTATTTTCATTTCACAAAAACATGAAGAATTTAGCTTCTCTACCACATAAGCTGTTATCCTGGGAAAATTTTCTTTTTCCAAGTAGCTTTGATAAAAAAAAACGTTAAAAAATGATAGTTTTCGGGTCCAAAATTAAAATCTACTACATATTCTACCCAAAATAAAGAGGCAACAGACGATACAAGTAAGTTTGTCGGAAAGAGGCAGTAAACGACTTTTAGTTTTAAGCGGTAAACGCTTTTAAGTTTCGCGTCCTACGTTTCCTAGGGGAACTGTAGCCCTTCGGCTTGAGGCTGTCCGCCAACCACCGAAATCCTAAAAGAAACTCCAGTCCGCTACGTTATGCCACCGCAAGATCTGCTTGGAGATCTGTGTGGTGAGGCCGTGAGTTTGCTTCAGATTGAGATTGAGATTGAGTGTGTAACGTTATCACTTTCTATCAGGTAAGGTTTGATATGTGCTTCCACTGCTCGAGAGCCTTTCTTCAGTTATCTGCCCAGAGTCCTGCACGACAGATGTAATAGAGATCCAAGGCCATGCATGGTAGTGTAAAAATAATTTTTGTTACATGTGAGGTTGGATTTTACTTTTTATAGAGCAATGTAGGACACCAAATTGACACCCAAGAAAGACAGAAAGTTACATACCTTGCAGCTTGTTACATCTCTTGCAATCTGTGTGACTGTGGACAACAAACGACCGAAAATAATCCAAGTAGAACTGGTAAAACAGAACAAAACTTCCACTAGCTACCAAGGCTGCCCTCCCACTTTCTACTTGGTTTCATAGTTGGCGCGTCCGGTCGATACCACCTTCTTATAGGAGACATCATTCGTACTTACACCTTATTCTTTCATTATGAGTCACTTAAAAGATGAACATAATTAAAGAGATAAGGTATGGTTTGTTTCAATGCCAATTACCATTGTCGGAAATAATTGATTATTATTATTTTATACTTCACCCATATCCAAGTGGTTCCGTCTATACTTACCCGTAGGTCATCGAAGTTGATGTTGCATGAGAACCAATCAGAGCTTCGTATAAAGAAATCTGCATATCAAATAGCCAATCAGAACTTAGTATTTGAAACGAGGCTGTCTTAGCGGCAAAGATGAAGCTGCCGTTTGGCGGTCATTCGTGTTTTTCCTGTCAGTGAATTTTGATTGAGTTTTGACGAATTCCGAGTGCTTTCCAACTCTGTTTTCTCATATATCGTGGCCTAAGCAGTAGGGATCAGCATGGGTGACAAAGGACGCAGTGCCCTACGCCCTTTGCACAACACAGGCGAGGCGATGGTGAGTTTTGTTGTCTTACAGTTCCCTCCAAAACTTCCAAGATGGCTTCGTATTTTGTTGTGAGAGTCCAAGACGACAAAAGACAACCTGATAAGACACCCTGAGCAGTCGATGACGCTTAAAAGTATTTTTTTGTGCCTGTTGAACAACAACAACTGTTGATTATATGCGAGTTTTAGCATTCTATGGTTTTCGTTATACTATATAGTAGGCAGGGTAGTGCATTTTAGTACATAGTAGGGTGGCGATTCGTGAAAGTTGGACTTGGAGGGCGTATGTATTGTACAAAATAAATATGTAAATATGTGCGTGTAAAATATATAGCTTATTGCAGTTAGCACTCATACGGTATACACAGTACACCCTTTTCTGAATCTTATACTAATGTATAGCTTCCATTATAATCAAACCAAGGTGGCCTAAATTATAAATTTATTTATTTATTTATTTATTTATTTATTTATTTATAAAGTATAAATATATCCACACTCCACAGATTTGTAACCATTATGCACCACCAAAAATTAAAGTTTGGCATTTGAAAATATTAGTGAAAGTCAGTGTCCTCTTTCGTTTCAATTTTACTTATTTATCATTAAGATCATGATTGACAATGCCCTTCAGTATATATGAAAATGAAATGTTATGTTTCTATGTTGCAGGGAGAAAGACGTCAGCTCACCAAAAAGATGTATGCATGGCAGAGAGATCCCAGAGTTGGGCGGTAGGCTATATTACTCTTTCTTTCACCTATGTCTGCTTTTTTTCCAGAAAAACACATATGTAAAATTGTACGATTACCAAGGTTTTTGTTGCCTGAAGCTTAGGTATAAACTTTTTGCTGTTTGATCAACTTACTGGTATTTTCTTGTGTTTGTCCCCAGACGTACAGGTATTGTTATGAAGAAGGATGTGAAGAAAGATGCTTACGGCTTTGATGATGTGAATGATTACTTCTCGGACACAGGTATGTATAATGAAAATTTCAAATACATATTTGTGTTTATTTTTGAGACATGCTCTTTCATTGAGTGTTGTGGATATACATGTCAGTCCATGTAAACTATTGAGGGCTGTGCAGGTATAATCTTCACATATTATAGAATGGGAAGGTGTATTATTGCCATGGGAAGTCCTCACTATGCTATACATGACCACACTTTCTAGATTAGTGATCATCACTTTATTTTTTGTCTGCTTTTACAGAGAGTGAGGAGAGTATTGCCATCAGTGAGCCCTCCACCAAGAAGCACCCCAAACCCAAGAAGGTGAGTGAAAGTTTTTTTCCGGCATATTGTAAAAGCAGAGAACACTTTGCTGTGCAATATGCTAGCACCTTCCTTTGATTAATAAAAAGCTTGAGTTATGAATTAAATGAAGTAGTTTCTCATAGTATCAATTCAACGTCTCTTTTGTCTTTTTGATGTCCAGGACATCAGACCTAGGAGGATGTCATCGTTTTCGCCCATAAAGCCAGACACCGGGGACTTGTCACGCACCTCTACCAGTCCTGCTGTCAGTCCTGCTAAGGACTCTGCTCCAGTTGATAACCCTGACCCTGCTGTAAGCTCTGCCCCTGAAGAAATCCCTCCTCCTGCTGTGAGTTCTTCTGTTATCAGTCCTATCCCTAGTCCTACTCCTATAGAGAACTCCACCTCTGCAGATAGCCCAGCCCCTGCTCATTCTGCTGTAAGCCCTGCCCAGTCAGATTCTGCAGGTGCCATGCCAGAAGCTAGTCCTGTCTCGAACCATGAAGTCCTGTCGCAGAGCGCAGACGTGTCCTCCATGAACTTCACAGCTGATGATTCAGGATCCATCAGTAAGATTAGCAGCCAGAACCCAAACACGGTCGTCAAACCTGTGGCTGCTCTCAAGAAAAGGTAATAAATTTTGCTTCTTCTTTGGTTTATACAATATAATAACTGTTGTGTCAGCATCATAGGGCAACTTTACACAAAGACCAGTAGACTCAAGTCTATCAAGGCTTTGACTTTAGAACTTAGCATAAAGCAATATATGATCATCCACTAGGAGATTGTCTGTTTTCCTTTCATTGAAAAGATCATGCCTAGTTGGAAGGTGTTTGTTTGCTTGCTTCTTACTCCTACACTCCAGATGTACATTTAGATGTATTTTGAATGTTTTCTTTTCTGTGTCATTTTAGACTTACTTTTGGAGGGGCAGCATCAGATTCTCCTGACATCACAGCCCAGAAGGAATCAGTCAGTACCATAGAAACAGCTTCCAGTGACAGGGAAGCAGTTGGAGAAGTAATAGAAGCTGTGGTTTGTGAAAAACCAGCCAAGCAGACAAAGAGGAGAAGCCAGAGAAAAGGGAAGGCTAAGGCAGTACCAAAACCAGCAGAAACTACAGAAGAAGAGATAACTCCAGAGGAAGAGGGAACTGGAGAGGAGGAGAGAACTGAGGAAAAGGGAGCTGCAGAGAAAGAGGATGATGTTCTGGCTTTTCCAGCCAAGGAGGCAAAGAGGAGGAGCCAGAGAAGAGAGAAACCAAAACCACCAGAAACTACAGAGGAAGAGAGAACTGCAGAGAAAGAGGGAGCTACAGAGAAAGAGGGAGCTGCTGAGAAAGAGGGGGCTGCAGAGAATGAGGCAAGACAACAGAGGGAAGTTCTGGCTGAAGATAGTGAGAGGGATGGTTCAGGAAGGACTGTACAGCAGGAGGAACAAAAGGGCATTTCAGCAGATGGAGCCAACAAGAAACAGAAAGATCAGAAGGAAACGGTCCCAAAGAAGGTGGTTCAGAAGGTGAGAGGAGTCAGGAAGCAGCCTCTAGTGGTCCAGATGGTTGATTCAGATGATGATGATGATGATGATGATGCACTTCTGTGTTTGAAGGGATTTAGAGTAAACCTGACCAACAGACAGAACACTAGTGCTGAGAGCCAGGCCACTAAAGAGCCAACTGCAGGTGGGAAGAGAAGCAAAAATACAAGTCAGCAGCCCTCAAAGAAGGCAAAAGGAGACAACCCAAATGATGAGACAGTCAAAAACAAGAAAGCAGAACGATCAAGAAAGAGGAAGAAGAACAAAGCGATGGATTCAGAAACCCAACCAAAAATGATAAATGACACAACACAGAGCATCAGTAGCCCAGAGAAGAGACGGAAACGATCAGAGCCTCAAGAGTCAAGGATGGACACAATGGTTGATGATGCACACAGGGAGGGACCAAGTGCCCCAGTGCAGGAGGAGGCAGGTGACGAGGACTCTAACAGCTTTAACAGTGGTCCTCAGGACTTTGTGCTGCCCTCGGATAGAGAAGAGGCAGAAGATGTGGAGATTCCTTTCCAGCCTTCCCCGAGGATGTCAAACAAGAAGAGGTCTCAAAAGAGAAGAGGGCGGAAAAATCTCTCTTCCCAGTTCCTAGATGAGAGTAGTGAGGTGGGTATTGTCTTGTGCTATGTTTTTGTAAGTCTGTTACTGTAATAATTACATGCACTTCTGTCAGTGCAAATCCAATTCAATCCAATTTGACATTTCAAAATTGTTTTTATTCCATTATCTGAAATGTTTTCTGTGTATCTTCTTCAATCCTGATTCACTTTTAACTCCCTCTTATTTACCATCTACTTTTTCATATTCATATATTCAGATCCAGAACTCAACTACAGAAAATCTAGAAGAAAGTACAGGACCAAAGAGAAGAAAGACCGCCAAGGCCAAGGAAAGACGTACAGTTCCTAAGAGGCCTGGAAAGCAAAGGCGGCAAGTCAGTCCTGTGGAAAACAGCAACAACGACAGTCTTACTGTTGAGGAGGATCTGCAAACGTCAGATCTTAGTTCTCAACCTGGACAGGAAAGCTCAGCAAGCGATGGTGAAGTGCGTAAGAAGAACAGAGGGCGTCCAAGAGATCTTAGCTCTCTACCTGCACAGGAGAGCTCAGCAAGTGATGGCGAAGTGCGGAAGAAGAAGAGAGGACGTCCAAGAAAAGAAATTCAGTCTGCCCGAGCCACTAATGAAAGTAGCGAGGTCAGTGTTTACTGCTTGTTTCTGTTACTGCATTAGGTTCTATGAAATATGCTGTAGAACTGCTTATCAGTCCGTAAGCTTGAGTTGGGGGTGCAATATAGGTGGACCAGGACTTGAGCTACTTTTGTTTTCTTTCACAGATTTTTTCTTGCCTTCCTTCAATCCTGGTTGTATGCTAAGCTATTTGCTTTACTAAATCTTCCATCACACATTCCTACATTCAGATCCAATCAGAAGCAAATGTGTCAGCCAGACTTGAAGACAACACAGAGCCGAAGAAGAAAAGAGGCAAGAAAAGTGCCAAGAGGCCAGGAAAGCAAAGACGGACAGACAGCTATGACCACAGTCTGTCAAATGGTGATGATGTCCCTGTATCAGGTATGCTAACAGAATCTGTTGGACTGTTCTAGACAAGAAATTTTTTACTGTCACAGTGATAGGAGAAATAGTAACTGAAAAGATACAGTATAAGTTTCCCAATGGCAGGCAGATAAATGACCCTTATTCATGATGAATTTTTTCCTCAATCCATTGCAGCTACACCATCACGGTCGATCCTGAAGGGCGGTAAGAACTACACGCCGCGATCTTCAACCTCCACACTGCCGCGGGCCTCCGTCACGTCCCCCAAACACTATGCTGATGTCACGGTTTCTAAGTCAGCTGCAAAGAAAGCGCCGGCTGCTGAAGCCAGACAGTTGCGCATCAGTAAGTAACTTGTAACTTGGATGCTAAGAACAGGCCTTTTTCACGATGATTTTCAGGGGGAAACAAGAAGTGTGAAATAAATATACATGTAGCTAGGATATCTCATATATTATTTGATCACAGTCTGGAATATGGCTCATAAGTTTAAGATCTCAAGGAATGACCTGTTTCTCTGATATTTTTGACATTCTTTTTCAAACAAAAATAGCTATATACATGAAATACTGGTTAAGTTATCTTAGAAACTTAAGTGGTAATATCAGTTGTCACTTGAAAAATAGCGGAGTTTGTGACTTTGTATATGACTTGCAAAACGGTGAAGAAGTTAAAAGCCAACTCTTTTCATTCTTTGCAGTTTCACCCAAAAAAGACCACACGCCAGGGGTGCGTAGGTCCAGGAGAAACCGCATTCGTCCTTTGGCATGGTGGGAACACGAGAGGGTTGTATACGAGCGGAGAAACTCTGGCCGTGTTATGGTGGACGTCCAAAAGCCAGAGATCAAGGACACTGGACGAAGGCCCAAGAAGACGCAGATAGCAAAAGTGCATGGTAGACCCAGGAAAGGTATTTGCATCTGAAAACCACTTCCTTGTTTTAGGAACAAGAGACCTGGAAGGTGAAAGAAAGCACAAAGTATGTAGTCTGCCCCTGGAGCGTCCAAAAAAGATGCAGCAACATTATCCTTTTCCTGACAGTCGTTCCCTAATTGTAGGGCCCTCCTTTGAGTAGACCAGCAGCAGTATAATAAAAAATGGATATGATGAGACCAAAGCTCCTCAGATGATAACGAAAAATGCGTCAATCATGATCCTTGGGACAGTTTCAGTTTCAGTTTATTTATTTTACCAGCAGTAACACTCAGGTACATAACAACCTGTTTTTCAGGCAATGCTGGGTAAACAAAAATACAATTTAAAACTTTGCAATATTACAATAACACATACAATAGTGCATAACCACAAAACGACATATCAAAACTCACAATTTCACTTGTCATTTCCATCTAGACCTCACAGTTCCTTGATAAACTTAACCAGTCCCAGAGTCTTGCGGTGCTTCAGTGACAGTTTGTTCCACAGTTGGGGGCCAAAAGATTTTAAGCTTCCCTCGTAGCACTTCAGGCTTGCTACGGGACAGTTCAACTGGTGAGGGTCCCAGTCAGCGAACATTTTAACAGCCGTGCGGGTGCGAGCTCTTATAGTTGGTGGTGACTTCCACCTGAACATGTCAGATATGTACAAAGGGGCTTTTCCTCGTACAGCATTGAAAACTGTGGCCAGACTGATTTTTTCCGCCCGATTTCTCACCGACACCAACCCCGCCTCCGCTAACAGTTTACCAACTGGGACATGATCCCGGAGTGTGTGGCCTGTAATCATCCTTGCAGCTCTAAACAGCAGCCTGTCGAGTTGCAGCATTTGTGTTTTCTTGCCCTGTACAAGGCTTGGCAACCACGCCGTGCCACAGTAGTCCAAGTGCGACAACACCAAAGTTTGACACATAGTATGTAATATTTCTTTTGTTACGTAGGGTTTTGCACGTCTTATTGCACTGAGGCCACTGAATATTTTTTTCGTGATATTTGTTATGTGAGCTGACCACTGGAGCGATGGGTCTAGAGTGATGCCCAAATATTTGAAAGTGTTAACTTGCTCATAAATGTTAACACCGTCTGTGATCTGAACTGTTGTCCCAACATGTCTCAGCTTCTGAGGAACCCCGAATAGCATAGACTTTGTCTTGTCATGATGGAGAGAAAGTCTATTATCAATTAACCAGTCTGACACTCTCTTCATATCCTGGGAAACTGCCTCTTCACACTCTTTCATCGTGCCCGCCGAGTAATAGATTGCGGTGTCGTCTGCATACAAGTGTATTTTGCATTTTTCTAGAACCTGTGGCATGTCGTTGACATATAAACAAAACAGCAAGGGACCAAGTACGCTCCCCTGTGGTACCCCGCAGGTGACTGCAGCCATCTCTGAACATTGACTTTGCAGACTAGTGCATTGTGAGCGACTAGAGAGGTATGATGTAAACCATTTTGTTGCATCCCTATCAAAACCCAGTTTCTTGAGCTTACTCAACAGAATGGCATGATTCACAGTGTCAAATGCTTTGCGTAAGTCTAGGAAGAGAGCAACTGTGACCTGGCGACTATTATTGGCCGACCTAATATCCTCCACAATCTTCAAAACTGCAGAGGCAGTACTGTGGTTTCTCCGAAACCCACTTTGGTATACCGTGAGAAGGTTGTTCTGGGCCATGTAGCGTGATACTTGGTTACCAACGAGTTTTTCCAACACTTTGGATGTTACACTCAGTACAGAGACAGGACGGTAGTTGGCCACATTAGTTCGATTACCGGACTTGTAAATGGGTGTGATCTTTGCCGTCTTCCAGTCACTAGGGACTTCTCCCGTGGCAAGTGATAGGTTAAAAATGTGTGTCAGTGGTCTGACAATGACAGGGGCGGAGTCCTTGAGCAGTTTTGAGGGGATATTGTCCAGCCCAGTGGCCTTCTTTGCTTTCAATCTGAGAAGTTCACTTAGCACTGTCGATTCGTCAACTGACTCAAAGCTGAACTCTGTACTAGGCTCCGGTATGTGTCGGAGAGGATCTTTCTGGGAGGTTGGCATACTATCGGCAAGGCTTGTAGCACAAGTTGCGAAGTAGCTATTGAACTCTTCAGACATTTCGCTGGGGTCCGATATATTGGTACCGTCAGGTCTCGCCAAGTTCTGAACTTGACACTTCCCTTTGGATTTCCCTGTGAAGGCGTTAATAATTTTCCACATGAGGCTTTGATCTCCTTTCGCTTCTGTCACAGCTTCAGCAAAGTGGATTTTCTTTGCCTTTCTGACTGCTGATGTTGTCTGGTTCCTTATCACCCGGTAGACCTCCCAGTCTTTTCCCTCCTTGGTTTTGATTGCTTTGCGTCTAGCTGCGTCGCGTCGCCCCATCATGTTTTTTACCCTGTCCGTCATCCAAGGAGCAACAGTGTTGTTATCCCTCACTCTCCTCTTGCACAGCGGAGCGAATTTGTCAGCTACATTCAGGAAGATATCCTTAAAAGCATCCCAAGCATCCGTTACATCAGTGCAGTCTAATACTGTATCCCAGTGAACTGACTTGAGTCCATCAATAAAAGATTGTTGGGTGTACTGCTTGTAAGACCTGTATTCACACCAGCGTGTACCACATGCCTCTCTTCCTGCTTGTGCACAGGCCAGGATAAGGTTGTGGTCCGACGGTCCCCATGCCACACTTGCACTTGATCTGAAGCGGTCTGGGTTTGTTACAAACATATTGTCAATACACGATTCTGTGGACTCAGTTATGCGGGTGGGTTGAAGTATGATAGGTACTAACTGGTACAATCCCATTAGGAATTCCACAGATGACAACGCTTGGGTTGATTTTAACAAGTCTGAATTGAAGTCCCCATGATTATGACATCTGCATTTTCTTCTTCAGCAGTTGCGTTGAGTTTGTGTACAAGTCCTTCTGCAGAGTCCCTCCATTCAGAGCCAGCTTTGGGTGGGCGGTAGATGCAAGCCAACAGAGTTTTACGGGCCTTGTTTGGCTTGATGTCCACACAGCAAACCTCTACGTCCGCCTGCTCAAGATCATGTCGACGCTGGGCTGGAATAGTCTGTTTGACATATACACCCACACCCCCGCCATGCCGGTCCCTGTCTTTCCTGTACAAGGTGTATCCGCTAACCTCCACGAGAGTGTCTGGAATGGTGTCACTTAATCGAGTTTCAGTTAGCCCTAGTACATGTATACGGGTATTCTTTAGGAGTAACTGCTGGATCTCATGTAGATGTCGCGAGAGAGAGACCACATTGTAGAAGGCGTACACCAGGCCCTTTCTCCAGTGAGGCAGTCCATCCACAACTGGGCCAGGGTTTGGGGCAATATCTCCAGCCAGCAGTAGTGTGGTACAAACAAGAATGTTAACAGTTTGCCTACGCCTGTCTGTACAAGTAGTTGACGGTGCAAGAGACCTTACTCCGAGCAGACCAGGGTTGAGTTTTACGAGGTTGGGAGTCTGAGTAATCCATGTTCCTGACTCTGCGTTTACAATGCTAGTACTCTTATCCCATTTTGGGAGAACAACTGGCCGTGGTAACACCGCTAACAGTAGTATACTAGCAAGTAATGTCACAGGAAGACCAATGGTTACTGCCCCCTTCACAACACGACAAACTCCTTTCACAGCTAGCATGGTCTAGTTAGTGCTACTTGCAATCATACAGGAAAACAATAACAGATACACGGTAGTTCAAAGCGTATTGCACAATTATTTCTACAGCTACTGCATGCGGTACCGGTGCTAATTTAATTAACGTTACAGCTTGAAGTTCGGCAGGGTTCTTTGACTAATTTGCATACCAATACACAGCCGGAAATTAGGTACCACTTTTACGAACAAGAACAAATAATACAGCTAAATTTAGTCTACGGTTCACAATAAATCAGAACGATGTGACATCGTCTCATATCGCATCACAAATGAAAAGCAAAACTAGCTGAACATTGCATGGGCATGGAGCGGCGCTGTCTGAGGCGCAAACCTCCACCGACAGAAAACGGGTGGATCCCGGTCTGAGGACTGTTTCCTCTCAAATGTTTGTTGAATAAAAATCACGAACGGCAGAAATAGCACTGTCAACAGCCAGGAAAGGTTTGCCAACTCAGACAACTCAACTCTGTCGCCAGTCCGGCGGTAATGCAATTAACGTTTCAGTTTGGAAACCAGCAAGTGTCTTTGCCTAATTTGCATACCAATACACATCAGGAATGCAGCAAACTCTTTACGAAAAACAACAGATATTACAGCTAAATATAGTCTACGATTCACAGTCAAGCAAAACAATGTGACACCGTCTCATATCGCATCACAAATGAAAAGCAAAACCAGCTGAGATGGCACGGCTCAAATACTGCCCCCCTCCCCAATCGGAACGTCAGTTGCGATGAGGTTGGCCCGAAGGAGAATTTAAGATAACTTTCAAGTGCACAGAGATATAATGAGCAAAAAACAAACCTCCAGTAACAATCCTCTACCCCAACTAGCCGAGGGTGCGGACCTATGTTGCGCCGTGCCACTCAATCTGTAGACGGATGGACCAAGATGGACGCTTCGAAGGTTGGCGCAGATTCACCAAGATTATCAGTAATGGCAACAAACTGACAGAAAGTAAGAGTACGGTGCGCTGAGGCGAGCGTACTAGCAGTAAAAAGGTGAAAACTAGGGAAAATGGCAATGTATAAGTTAAATTAACCACCGAAGAAGATCTGGATGTTCTCTAAGAAATTTAGGTAGCGGCCATCTTGGACCAAACCATCTCTGGAAGTCACTGACAAGTCCTTCATAAAAAAATTATTTACTTCTTGTGGCAAATAGATATATGTTTCTTTTTTCCCCAGGAGCCTCCAAGCCCCAACAGCCCCTCCAGCAAGAGACAGTTCCCAACGTGTCTGCCCACATGGACGTTCCCGGGGACTGGGAGGAGGTGGAAAACCCCATGATCCCTGTTGTCAACCCAGCAACTAGGGAGGAGATACTTGTAGGTAAGCAACAGCTCTTTACTTGAGACAGATCAAGATAATTAGATGGCTGCAGTGAATGTGGACGTGATATCAATCCATTTTAGCTCACTAAAGAGCTATTCTTCCAATGGTTACGGAAAACAAAATATACAATATTTACAATTTACTTGTACTCAAGCTGTACATGTACCAGGGAAATCCCCCTTACTCTCTCTGACAATCACAAATGAACAGTAGACTGACCACGGCTCAATGCTTCTTCCTAAGGACTGCAGCCCTTTCAGGTAGCGTGCATGTCTGGTGAGCAACACAGTTGAAATTGAACTCCTGGCTTCTAGCTCCAGAGGCAGGGCCGCTAACCACTGGACTATGCACTCTACACCTTAAAGCCTTCAGCATGGCTTTCTCTTGCACAAAGCGATTCGGATATACCTGTATTGTTCTGATTTTTCCAGATTGCGTGAAAACGTCCAGCATGTTTGACTTCCGTGGGCCGCAGGGAAAGGCAGCGGTGGAGGAGGATGGCATCAAGGTGTGTAAGGCTCTGCGGCAGCCTCAGTTTGGGCTGGGACAGATCATCCTGGAGCCAAAACAGGAGAAGGGCACACAGTTCGTCAGGAACGACACACTGGTAGGTGATGGGAGGGAATAACGCTTGGCACTATTTTGGGGGAAAATATGCTGCTTTGGCTCCCACTTATTTTTTATTCACATAGTTGTGATAGACCTCTTAACTGTATGGATGTTTTCTCATGCTGTCTTGTCCCTCATCCTTTTTTTTTTCACAAATTTTTGAAGCTGGTGTGTTACGCCGAAGAGCGATTATACCGGCTATATAGATACAGATATAAATGCCTTTATTCTGAAAAAGTCAAGTCTATGTACAGTGTTCTCACCAGGCCTTTTCAGCATAGCGGGCCGATACGCTGTGGGCTGGAAAAATGACGCTGTAAAAAGCCCGCTACGCTGTATTTTCACCCAGCGTAGCGGCAAAAACTGGAAAAATACCGTAGTAAAAATGCGAAAGCACGTGCCAAGCACGCGCCTCCGCTGTTTCAGGAAGTTTCAGCTCGAAGGGAGGTGTTTTATAGCACCCCGCGTACCGCTATCTCGCAGCCCCCACCCAGGACCGCCCCTTGCGCGGCGTGCGTTCTGTACTGTAAACAGAGAACCGGCACAAAACTTGTAAAAAGTTTCGGTTCAAGTCCGGTTAAAATCGGAACGGCAAGAAACGCTTCTTGGACTTGCACAAAAATAGCACTTGTATACATTCCCTTTTATGTTGCAGTATACTTGTAAATCATCTAAAACCTTCCAAAGATCGAGAAATTTGCGTTGAGAAATGACGAAAACATCGTGCGTGCATGCAGGCAGCTAGCGGTAATGGCGGCGAAAACATCGTAAAATCTCGCAAAAAATTCTCGCGAGATCTGATGCGTCTCTGTGACGTCAGGGGAAGCTAGCGATCTCATTGGTTTAGGATAAACAACAGCAACGACCGCCATTTTTAGAGCAAATTTTACCGTATTTTACCCCGAAAATTTCTGCCTTTTTGGAGATTTTGCGGGCCCAAAACTCATATCAAAAGGAAGCAAAGGTATTCTTGTTGTTTTTACGTCCAACACCTCTTATGTGAACGCATTATTCGTCCGCCGATCGCGAACTTGAAAGTCGGCCGGGGATTCCCCGTGCCGAGCACATGTTTCTGCGTGTTTTGTTCTGTTTACGATGAAAAAAAATACGATGGAAACAGAGACTGTCAAAGTTGTTTATCTAGAAAAAGTTGGTGACAAACCGGACAATATTTATGAGTACTGTTGAGCTGAGTAAAGTTTGTTGTTTATGAGTTTTTAGTTGTCTTTGATGCTTTGACTCAAAGTATCGTTACGTCAAACTGCTACAATTATCGTAGATATGCCCCTAAAAACTGATACAATAAGCCTTCTGAATAGCCTAAAATGCAAGAGCTTCAGGGGGGCTTCGCCCCCCTGGGGCCCCCCAAAGGGGCTCTGCCCCTGGACCCCGCCGGGGGCCTTCGGCGGCCCCCGAACCCCTGCCCTGACGCTGTGAAAAAATCCTGGTGAGAACACTGATGTAGCATTCTGTTGATATCCTGAAGATTATGATCTGATCCCCCTATGGCTATGTTAGGGTACTAGTACTAGTAGCATGTGTAATGGACATGCAATGTACTCCAGCATGTTGCAAATGATGTCATTCAAACATAAGTCATGACCAAACTACTGGTGATGCATTCTTCCAGAAGCCAGTAGTTGGCCCTTCAGAGCTTCCATTTTGCACATGGTGCTGTGACATGTATGGTAATTTCTGTGTCTCCCCCAGGCCTATGTTGTGATGACAGGGAAGCTGGCAGTGACGATCCATCGCTCCACCGTCATGATGCAGTCTGGAGACATGTTCCTGATCCCTGCAGGAAACACCTACAACATCAAGAACCTGCGTAAGGACCGTGCACGGCTCTGCTTCTGTCAGATCAAACCCTCAGCACAGTAAAGCTCACAGGCTGTTGTCACATCGGACCCGTCCTTACGTCACAGCACAGAAGTTTGCTTGTTGGGATGGAAAATAATTTTACCCCATCCATCCCAAAAATGACAGGAAACTGTTGAAAATGTACTTTCACAAGCTTAAAATGACATATTTAACCAGGAAATTCCACCAGATTGGCTCCCAAACAATGAGTGGGACAGAAAAAAATTTAAGCTGGAGACAGCCCTGGTACAAATACTTCCATTTTGCAGGCCTGCAGATTCATGGGAGTCCAGTGGAAGCATTACTAAAGGGACAAAGTTTTAAACTAGAGATAGTTCATTATGTACTCATAGTAGCTTAGTTTTTGTGTTATCAAATGCAGCAATTAATGATATTTCTAATAAAATGCATAGCATTTGAAGACAGCCAACTCGGCAAACATTGACTATAATGGCGTCTTTGGAATTGGGAGAGTGACCAGAAGTTGGCTCTAAAATTATTCCTATGAAGTTGTATAAAGAATTTTGGCTGTTGTTTACTCTTATTGTATATAGTAACATACAACATAGACTAGAATACTATAAATGTAGATGTTGTTTGAAAAGTAGTTTTTTTTACCTTTACCCTGTTATTTGACCCCATAATAATTTCCAATGGGGTGCCCTAAAGCTACATTAGCAGGGTGAGGTTAAAGTTAGCACTGTTGTGTGAAAAATTAAAAAAGGTGGGGTGTGTTTGATAATGTTTGTATCAAAGAAGGTGTCTCGTATCATTTGGAAGTGGAAATAAAATAAAATTTACACTGATTTAAGTAGCCATTTTTTCAGTCTAGATCCTTGTGTTTCCTCTGATGATTTTCATACACATGTCCTTTTTCATTGTGCTCTTGATCTACATTGTCTTCTTGACAGTATTATGAGTACTTATGATAGAAAGCAAATGACAAGTATCTGTCATACTAATAGCATTGCAGAATAAGTGTGCTGATGCATTCTGTTAGTTTTTAGTCTTCTAATCTTAGATTCAGAAATAGCCACAGGCATTTCACATGTTTTCCTTGCTTTCATGCCTCATGTTTACTGCTCTTTGGTAATTTTTTCCCTGGGTATGTCACAGCATAAGTAACATTAACTTTCACTAAAGCTTATGTTACTTAGTTCTTGTTGTGTGTTGTTCTAATTGACTGTTAGCCTCAGATCACAACTTGAATAATGTCACAATTCTATTTTTATCACACTGGAGGTATATCTGAAGCAGATTTAGAGAGAGATGGTAGTTTGATTTTAGCAACGTTTAGAGTTGGCATTGGTGGTATACTGCAAAGGGATTGCAATTGTCATTTGGGATGGTGAGGTAAAGCCAGTGGTCCCGTGTATGAGGGAACTTCAGGCTAATGCCTAGGTTACACATAGCCGAATTTGGCTCCCGACTCTCTCCCGACTATGGTTTAGGAGTGATTCGGGAGCTATTCGGCTGTAGTCGGTTGGCGTTCGGCTGAGTCGGCTGTCGTTCGGCTGAGTCGGCTGGTGTTCGGCTGCCTCAGCCGAATGTTTTGAAATGTTCAAAACATTCGGCTCTGAACGGCGGGTCTGGAATGGGTCGGTTGGTGGTCGGCTGGTGTTCGGCATGGTCGGCTAGTGTTCGGCTGGTGTTCGGGAGTAACTCAGCACACTCGTTCTCATTGAAATGTCGAAAATGGCATTTTTTGGGTCGAAAAATAAATCGGCTTTATTTTCAGTGAAAACTACCTGATTGTTTAGGAAAATTCCTCTTTTAACCATAGCCAAAAAATGGCAACTTATTATTTTCGGTCCCATTGGTAATACATTACAGGGCAGGTAACAAACGTTACCGGTAACGTTTGTTACAATAGTAAACTTTACCCTGTTTTCTTCTAAAGGACTTACCTTATTGACGACATCATTTAGGTATACGTGGATGTCCCAAGAGACATTTGAAAAGTGGGTACCTTTTTTACACCAAGTCAAATAGAAAGCTTAGATAGCATCGAACAATGGTAACGTTTGTTACAGTCATTTCTGTACAACATATTGTTAAGCAAGGTGGGATACAAATAACAGTCAACAACCCTTTCTTGTTTCTTTAGGAAGCCAGAAAAACTGCAGCGTCACAAAAACGGTCATTTCTAGTCTAATACGTGGATAATAAAACCGTGGCAACCATCGTACTCGTGGTGGTAACGTTTGTTACAGAATCTGGCGACAGGCATAAACCACCTCACACAGCCTCCAAGATCAGTGACAGGAGCGATCTGACGTGATCGGGCAGAGGGCCTTGGTAGCTGGTTTCACCTGCCGAACAATTATTCTGGGAACTGAATTGTTACATTTTTGGCTACTATTTGAATTCTTCGTTTCTTCTCAGGCGACAGCCATTTTTTAGGGTGTGAAATCCGATCCGTGGCTATAATAACCTTCTAAGCCATCAACCAATACGAATGTTGTTGTGCTTCTTTTGTAAAACATTACAGGGGTTATGGAAAAATGAAGGAACCAGTGATGTTGTCTATAATTTTCTCCATATCAAGCCGTAAAGTCAGGCGACAGCATTTCGACATTTAAATGAGAACGAGCCAGCAGTCAAGTTTTAACTGCTTAACCAAGCCATAAACACTGCTAAATACTCCCAGCTTGTTTCCAACCTACTAACGATTCACCCCAAACCCGTAGACAAATCTCTGCTAACTCAATCCCAAGAAAAATAACTATTACCAGGACGTAGGCAAATCACCCCCGCACTTCACACGACCGACATCCAGACGAAAACAAAAAGAAACATAAATACCATATTAGAGCTATCTGTGATCCAAATTTAATCTCTTTGTGATGTTTAGATAATAGAAGAAAGGATTATTTTGATTAAAAATAAAAATGGCTAATTTTTTTTTTAAATCGCTGATTATGTCCATTTCAAGTCGTAAGAGGGTTAGCAATCGGTTGGGAATCAGTCTGGAGTGATTCGGCAGTCTGCGGCTAGAGGTCGGGATGGTTGGTAATAGGTTAGTTAGCATTCGAGACACAGTCGGGAGTAAGTCATTTACTGGTCGGGAGATGGTTGGGACTATGTGTAACCTAGGCATTAAGCCTCAAACGTCAAACCCAACTTATTATAGACAAGAGTAAGGGTGACGTGATGTGTTTGGCTAAACACGTGAGCTGTGGTGAGGCTGCGTTGCCCTACTAGCCAACGAAAAAACGTTTTGCTTCACTTTAGTCTAAGGTTCGACAGGTTATGCATGCCTCTTGACTTCAGCTAGGTGGCGCTTTGCCAAATAATATCACTAGCATTACCATGCCCTTCGCATTCACGGACAAAGGAGCCTGAAGCCTCCATACATTTAATAGCGTTGAACACCCAATCACCCTATGTCCAGCAGTAATCGTTGTTAAAGCTATCAGGTAAAGAGGTAAATGCTTTCTTGCATTTCCATGTCGTAAAATCGTAACGTCCCAATTTGCAGTATAAATATACAGACTCCACACTTATTACTCATGTATTTGTTCTTAGCAGCTAGGTTTATCCACAGTCATGCCGTATCCGATAACACAGTAATCTTTATATCCGGACGGACACGTTGAAGGAAGCTGAAACAGGTGGTTGCGTCAAAGCGACGTCTGGTGGGGGTGTGGGTGATACCGCGTACCGTACTTCTGCCAGGCGGGCGAGGAAAATGCGAAGTCGGCCAGTGTCAAGCGAAATTTCTGTCCCTGCCAAATATTTCCCTCGATACTGCTGCTGGGTTTCCAGTATATCTGATTGGAGAGAAGTACGTTACACACGTGTGGTAATTTTCCAGAGAGAAGTCGACGCGCCTTCTGGAGGGGTCGCGCTGTGGAGTCTAAACTTAACCATAACTGGCATGCTGTTTTACCCCGCCCCACACGTAGTCAGAGTACTAAATCTTCGCTTTGCAAAAATCACCCCACTGGCACTTGTTGACTAAGTACGATATATTCAGGAAAAGTGGCTGTATATTTGTCAAATGTACCCTAACTCTATCTCCACACACGCGCACTATCACACGGAGCAAAAAAATCTGGCGGATCAGAATTTTTCGAGCATGTTTTGACTGCACATCAAAGCCTAAGAATTATGTCTTACTCCCGTCATCTATGTCTAGCATCGGTTGAACTGATGATTTTGATAGACTGCGTTTTATCGATAAAAAAAATAAGGTCCAAATATCGATCATCAGACTAAGAGAAAGGGCATGATTGGCAAGAGTGGCGCGCACGTTCCTAGACTTGAGCGCTCCTTGCGGAATAAACGGAAAAGCAGGTTTCTGGGATCGAATGCAGCAGTTGTCATATGTACTTTAACCTAGTTTGAAGAACAGGAGCTTGGCATGCTTTTGTTACCCCCTACCCCCGCCCCACATGAAGTCAGAATAAATCAATGTCAAAGTACTAAATCTTCGATTTGCAAAAATCACCCCACAGGCACTTATTGACTAAGTGGGATATATTTAGGAGAAGTGGCTGTATATTTGTCAAATGCACTGTTTGCCACATTCCGGTGTGCTTAAAGGCGTTGCCATAAATAATTGTATTTTTGTTTGATATTGTACGGCATTAAGTTGAAGGTTATAAAACTTTGTCCTCACATGACTTCAAGGCCGAGAGGGAGTATTTTGAGGCAATAGGGAGAGAATAGCTATCATAGAGTATTATTGCAAATGCAACCATAGACACATGCTTGTAACGTTAATTAGAAGCAATTCTTAAAATTGTACCAATTATTAGAATTGTACCATTTCGGGATAGGAATTGTTGCTTACAGCTGTAGTGGGTTTACTGTGTGGTCAAACAACGGTTAGTGTCTGACAATACAACCCCATTTTATACATTTGTTGATTTTTATAACCTTGGTGACAACACAAACGTAAACACAATCCTACAACCAGGGCAGGTTGACACCATAAAAGCAAGAATGCCGAGAATGTCGATACCGATAAGGGGGACGTTATATATATGTGAGATTTTGTGTTATCAATGTCACATGCTCGATATAAAGTGATCTTTTCATTTTTCATTCTCACATTTTGGTCTACATCTTATCGTATGAGTAAACAGTAGTATCTACAGCGTATTGAACCGTTAGAAACATGCATCAATATCTAGACTACGACTCAATGTGAACAAAGTTAACGCCCCCCTCCCCTTGTTATGTTGCCAATAATTTGACGGACGTTTCGTGACTTCAGGTATTGTTTTGAAGAGTGGAATTTTTGGCACACGTTTTCTTGTACACAGCCAACTATTTCGGAGCAACACAAATCTTTGGGGGTTAGGAGCGGGTTAGTTATCAAGAGAACTAACTCCCCAAAGGTTTGTGTGTGGCTAAAACCCCACAGTTCAAGACAATACGTTCAGCTGTGTATGTGAAGACCATGGTAGCTAGAATGATGGTAGATTCCGTTTGAAAACTAAAAAAAAAAAAGAGTGGTAAGAAAAAGAACTAAGACTCTTCGATTCAATATCAACGATATCCACGTTGATGAAAAGTTTCTCATGAATAAAAGTTCAGACAATCTTGTCTGAATGTGTCATACTCTTTAATATACTTATCTTATTCATAAACTTGTCATCAAATTGATAACACTATGATGGACCAAAGGCACTAGCTCAATATTTTCGATGCCAGTGTGGATTGAAGCAAAGTTGATTTTTGGGTACGTACCGCCAGAAAATGCACCACGGAATGTGGCAAACACAGACTCTTGACAGGTTTATAGTCACTTGTTCCTAAAAATATCCCACTTGCGGCGCTCATTATTGAATAAGTACTGGTGTACGTGTTTTTTTGGATGTCGACGATTGACCTTAATATTGATGGGGTCGAGGTAGGGGTGAAACATCAACCAATTAACTTTTTTTATTATTCTATACCCACACAATTGAAAGAATAGCTATATCTGTACCCCGAGTATCTACTGGTCCCCTGCCAAATTGTTGCTGGTGTTCCCCTTTTAGATTACGGGGCATTTTTATCGTGGCACTTCAAGGTACAATTTATCAGCCACCCCTGATACGTATATCCCTGCAAACAAAAGCATTGCGTGGTAACGATATACTGTTGATAGGCTATCCTCACAACAACTAGGGCTATTTATAGAAGGGTAATGTCACAAATGCACAAATATATTCCATGTAAGGAAACCTTTGACATAATTTTTGATAGATAAAATTTGATAAATGTGCAAAGAAAACACAAAGCTGCGAAGTGAGTTAAAAGCCTCAAGTTAGGATCAACGTTATAAATACAATATAAGAAGCAACGAGAATAGTTTTTACATATTTATTTCGGACCATTGTGAGTTGACATTTCATAGAAAACCCATACTACAAGACCATACACAATTCGAACAGCATTCTTTAAATATATGTACATGCTGATAAATGTATACCCAGCACTGTGCTGGACAAATAATACAATCAGACACAGATAAAACCGACGTAAGAATGACGCATTTCGTTATAGTTTCTCTTTACCTGGTCACAGACCAGACCATTTGTACGTATACATCTATTGATAATTGATCATCACACATCCGTAAAAACGACTAAAGCCAATATGGCGACTTCCTAGTAACGGATAACACATTTGGGAAACTCCCGTATAGGCCACAGTAGAGAAAATGTACCTTGTTTTCAAAACCGTAAAAGCAACAAAATTGCTAGCTGCAACGTTAACTAACCTCTATATTAAATGCAACTAGATATTTTCCACCGATCAAGTGTCCATTTTTGTTAGTACCAAAATGTCAATGGGGGTGATTTCCCCCACCGTGCACCATACCAAACAGCAATTTTCCAAGTATGATTAAAGTACGACATAGATTACTCCTCCCAGCCGTCATGCAATTAACCAGTCCGACTGGACTCAAAAATTTCTATAAAGCACAATTGTGACATAACGTCTATAATCTGCAACTGTACATATCATTTTGATATGATGATGGATTTATAGATATGAGAATTGGCAGTACTAGTGTTATAGGAATATATTGCTCTGCAACGTGTGTTTGTTCACTACAGACGTCTAAACCTGATATAGCGACAATACTGGCCAATATCACACATTTGGCATATCCATATAGGAACAACATTCGAAATATATCGTATCTTCTAAATACATGCATAGCGTTCGATTTCGTTCTACATATACTAGTAGTTCCTAACACGTGACTTCGGTTCTTTGAACCAGAGCTTCGTATAAAAACATTAGTATGAGATATTACTAATGGAATTATGAGTACGTACAGTTGTACAAAACTCGCCTAAAGATAACAAAAACACTATCTATAACAGGCATATGTTCTTAAGTCGAAACTTAAGAAATATGCTTTCATACATAGCAGCATATCAAGAAACCTCTCATTTGCTCAGAATAATTCTGATTGTCGGTAACTTTTACGGAAAATAAATAAATATCATGTTTTATATCTGAAATAAATACCGCCCTGCAACTTTATAGTACCCTGAACACATGCACACCTTACCCTCCCCCAGCACAATCACAAATCACACTCTAAAATATACTACATTCCATTCTTCTCACATTTCAATCAACCTAAACTGGCTATCCCTTCTTATCAATTGTCTATCGATTCACAAGGACATACACAAATGCTTACACATATATACATACATTCAGATGAACAGGCACCACAGCACCAATCAGCGACACTGTTACGTACACGCGCACTGATCCACTACAATGTCGTTAAGCGGAGTGACCACCAGTTGTGGCGTGTCGGAGTCGTCATAGTTGAGCACGGAGAGCGGACTGAGTCTCTTGGCTACGCAGCAGGGCTGTGGTGAGGCGGGGTTCAGGTGGTGCAGTGTGGATTTGATCAGGGAGTGTGTGTTGGCAGACTTGTATCTGAAAAATAATGGTTAAAATCATTACTTAGATCTTTTACTCCTGTAATCCTAATTTCTAATGTACGTATTTCAAAGATGAAATTAAAAGGAAGGCAACAGTTGCTTATATAGATATCAGCCTATTTAAGAAGGGTTACATTGAATATCTTGATATTTTCCTATTGAAAAAAACCTAATTGCAGTTGGAAAGGAAACCACTAGGGGCTCTAAAGTCTAATGCAAAGACTGGTCCACAAACTTAAAATCAAAGAGATCTAAATGTACTAGTAACTCTTCAGAGAACCCAACCGCTATAACACAAACGTGACATACGCTCAGAATAAAGAATCAACTTAGCACCTAACAATAAATGAATGAATAAACCCAGGTTCAAATGAAGGAACAAACAAACAAACAAACAAACCTATAAGGACAGGAGCCGTCGCAGTAGAAGGCGTTGAATCCCTCCGGAGCCACTATCCAGTCTCCCCAGCCGATCTCTGTAAAATTCACGTACAGAGGGTAGCGGCAGCATCGCGTCTCCCCGTCACCCTGGTAACGAAACGTGGCCATGAAGATGAATTAATTAACAGTACTAACAACATGACATTTGCCATGAGTTTCTATTGGTGTATGTTTCTAGTGGTGGTTTCTTAAAATCGAGAACGTGGCCACTTTGTCCTTGAACTTTCATTTGGTGTAAGTTTATTGCGTGAAACGTATTAAAAGAAAGCTTATGAAATATATGCATAAGGCTTGAGATCACGAAATGTGGATAACTTACCACTAGACAATCCTCTGTCTCGGAGCTCCGTCTTTCCCTCAGTGGAGATCTAACTTCCTGGGTCAAAACAATCAGTCTTGGTACCAAGACGTCTAGATCGTCTGTCTCATCAGGTCTCCTGACCTCGGAGTCTCTGTCTCTGTTCGTCCCGTAAAATGTAATGACGTCATTCAGTGGCTCGTGGTCGCAGACCACTTCTATCCCATAGTTCTTTTCGGGTGACGTCATCCAACTCTGTACGGTGGCTGTTACGTCTATTTTCTCCCACCCCGTTTGTAACACTGACGTCGTGCGCGACTCGATCAATCGCTTCAGCGTCGTTTTTCCTGTCCTTGGGGGTTCTAAAAGCTGATAAAAACTGAGAGTCACCAGTCCGTCTGTGCTTTTGACCAAGTTTTCTGGAAATATTTCTGATTTGTAGAGTTTCAACTTCGCGTTGGCCACCCGCAGATGCCTGTGTCTGTGGTGGATCTGCGGAAAGTCCGGCTGGAAGTAGAGGCGAACTTTGTGCAGGCCGTTGTCCCAGTCCTCGGCGGACACCTCTTGTGGAAGCTCATCTGAAGAAACAACATAAAACAGAGATATAGACTTTATCCGTCTTCTATGATATAAAACGTTACGTTGCAATATTGTCAAGTGTTATCGCTTCAAACATATACAGGCTTCAGAGAGTTGAGCTATGACTATATACGCCGATGAAGGGTGGATATGCGACTGGCTTTATAGTTACCCCTCACCAATAAATTTCTAATCCTTCAAGGCGTTATTGATATCTATAATCTATTAATCATCTTGAAAATCCACTCTTCTATGATGTGTCATTTTTCGCTCATTTACTCATTTATTCCCTCTCTTCCCTTTCTCTGTCGCTCCCTCTACTTCTCTACGTCATGCCTGCCTCTCCCCATCAGAATTAGCTTGTTGTTATGGTTACGGAGGATGGCGATAAAGAATAATAATATTGACCAGTTCCCACGCATTGTGTGTTCTGTGTGTGTACACGCAATGCGCACCACGCCCTCACCTCTAACACACTGCGCATTGTTTTGGTCTACAAATGTCGGTTAGAATGACAGTACACTCTGGGAAGAGATATGGAAAGAATGCCGTCCTTATTTAGCTACACCTGTATTGATAAGGCATACGTGTTAAGGTATAAACACTAATGATTGTGGGACTCTGGGCGTTGTTCTGCGGTTGGCGCTTTGGCCTATTACCTCCATGATAGAGGTATTTCAGTGGCTTTGTTTTGTGTGGGTGGTACAGAGGTTAGGTGTAGTTGTCATGCTTAGATTTTGGTGGTATTTGGTTTGTGTGTAGATATTGTGATCCCAAAAATCCACGTCGTTTGTGGGCCACCTAGCGGATTTCCTTGGTACAGGCTATTTTCTAATTGCTACAAGATATGACGTAAAGTGATCAAACCCTGGTAGCTAAGCAATACGAAAATGGTACCATGTAAGTCAAACAAACACCTGTCACAGAACCTGCTATGGGGGTACAACATGCCCAACTCATGAACTTCTGTTCTAGAAACAGGATTGCCAAACATTGCGCCACGCGCGCCGTCACCTATGTGAGTTATTTGTAGACCTTGGTTTGGTAATATGCAATTTTGAATTTTGTTTACTTTATATTCGTGCCCACCATGCCTTTAAGAAACCCTCGGAGAAACAAACACCCATCTACAATGTAACTGTTGATATGTTAGACGGAATCTTGGAGCTAGTGCCAATGTCAAGAGAGACATTTGCTTGACAATTACAACTATTGACGTTTTGTACAGAATCAATACCAAATGTTGCCAGAACTTCCGTCCGTGTCACCAGAAATAGATACAATACAGGGCCATTGTACCCCAGATGTTACCGCATTCCAAAATCAAACATTTGCAACATGTCTGGCCCTCAAGGTCATTGAGAAATGGCATAACAAGCATCACTTAATCTGCATACCAAAATCATGATGTTCCGTTTGTCCCTTCTTGAGTTATCCTCCTTCAAATTTTGCAACTAAACCTGCTCCTGCACTTCCAATAAAGCCGCTAGGGAGCCCAAACATACACCACTGTCTCTCTGTCCCAAGAGCTATCTACAACTTAAAAATCACTATTGAAAAAAGGTCTACACATTTAATACGAGCATAGAGAGGTACCTTAGATTTATTTACTAATGTCAATGACCCTTCAACACAAATCGGTCAGTGGGACTTCACTGGGCATAATAATTGTAAGTCTTAAAGACGTCTGAAAAGAGTTAATGAAGTTTGCACAGGGGTATGTAGAGCGTTGGACAGTTAAGGTGAGTCGACGGCTGACCCGTGAAATTAAAGAAAATCAAAAGATAAAAATAGAAAGACACAGCCGGTTTGATGAAAGCGATAGAGATGCACTTTGTGGAATAATTACGCTCTATTTTTAGCGCCTGACTCGTCAATAGAATCATATGATGAATAGTGCTTTTGTTTGACACATCGTCGATTGTAAACCGAAGCTACATATTTTTTCTACTTCACTCCGAAAATGTCAATATTCTGCAAGTTTTTGACATGTTCTTCACTAGCTATGCAACTTTCGAAACGGAAAATGTCACGATATGCATTTATTTGACTATTTTGTAGATATTCTGTGCCTCCTATCATGACTTCAACCATGAAATCTGTACATTTTCAGTGAAACATCGCACAAAGAGAATGGCTGAGAACTGCTATTTCTGTCCCTGTAACAATAGAACTGGATTCTATATAGTCCAGAGCACCAGGTTTAGGATGTTTCTATGACGTCAGAAGAATCTAAATTAACAATACAAGGTGTTAGTCCCTAAGTCTGGCGGCTAAGCTTAGATCCGATTGGACAGTAGAAAGATTTCAGATAGACGTACATGGGCATTCAGACCGTACATGGGCATTCACACCGACCAGCACGGTAAGAATAGACATGAGCTTCTCTCGCCCACGTCGACACATCTTTAATCCAAGAAGCTACACCTTCGAAAATAACTTCAAAAGCAGCTAGAAATAGATAGACGGAAAGGTCTTATAAGGTCAGCAGGCGGGCATAAAAAAACGTACGTTACGTACCTAAAAATGAGGAATAAGAATGTTAGTAGGAATAGTCCACAAAAACGAAAGCAAGAAAGCTGTTATTTATTTGTGTGTGATATATAATAAGAGTACGTTATGTCAAACTGACCCCGTTTTGGGAAGAAACATTTCATACGATGTGCATGTGGGTTTTCTATAGACTCAATACAACGCCGCGGAAATGAATTCCAAGTTCCGCGCTCGTACGCGCTTGCTATCCAGTTATAATGACTAAATCTCGGCTTTTGGCTTCCTCATACGGCTGAAACTGAGACTAATTATAATATAAGACAACACTTGTGTGCCTCAGACGCCCCCGTGTCTTGGTTGGGAAACTTTGACCCTATAGAGACAGTTGAGCTGATGCGTGCAGGCCACCGTCCAATTGACGTCAATATTGCTATTTACCCAAACCCCATGACTTGATGTGTGTGTGTTTGTGAAGTTATTAAAAGGTAAAGGTCCTAAGACATCCATAACAAAGTCCACTCGTCGTGTCTGTGGAATAATACGATAAAGCACTATACTAAAAGATGGCCTCAGAAGGCAGGCCGCGGTGTGGATGTTGCGAAACACTCGCTATACGATATCCACCGGGCTCATCTGGACCCGATCAGGGTTAAAGTGTACGAGGCTAAAAACGTACCACCCACCCACCTACATGCCTATAGCTACTCTTGCATATAATGATATAGCCTTTCTGTCGGTCGTAAAGACACAATTATACATCTATGGACTAGTCTCCAAGCAGATGTCAGCTGGATGACAGAAAAGAAGAATTTGGCCAAATAGGGACAAATACTAGTATGCCATGGGATCTCAGTTAGTCTTTTGCCGTCTACTCAGCAATCAGTTCACTCCTACGCCAATTAACTCCTCCTATACTTTTATTCCTAACTTGGACTAACCTAAATTAGTCCCCTATTATCGACCAGGCCGGAGTCTGGTAGAGACCACTATGTACCTATACGTGGAAAATTGTCCTAGGCAACCACCCTTAATTGGCCGCCCTATCGCAAAAAAAGTGCTGTGCCAAGTCCCACGGGACTTTCAACAAGATTTCACTTTTTTTATGAAGGATTTATAAAGAAAACGGATACGATACCATAATGAGATGATTGTGGCATGTGCTATTGCTGTGTTGTTTCCGCCTATATATGTGGTTTGTTGGCCGTACGTGATAGCGATCATGATAATTATTTCGCAATCTTTTGTTGAGACCAAGCTAACCTCCCTTTGCAAATAACTTGATACCTTTTCAAGAAAAATACTCCTTTAGACATATCTTTATATAGGTTATATCGCGGAGGATTGCACACCTAAAATCTGTTCCTACGCTTTATACTTGAAGAAAAGAAGTCAAACTAGCAAACTAGTCTCTTCACACTTAAACGATTGCAAAGTTGTCAGATAGCAAAGACAGGAACAACCACTGTCCCAATACTATGTCGGTATCTATGAACACATTCCTTGGCAACTCCCTATCAAGCCTAGGTATTCGAGACTGGTATCAGATTATTACGAGGCTGGCTAGTCCTTCGTGCCGAGGGAACTGTATTACGCAAGAATGACTAGCCCAGAGAGGGAGAGTTGTACGAACCTGTAGCAGGGAAACTGTGGAACGTCTTGGCTGTAGACAGCTCCTCGTGTTCTACACTTTCTCTCGACTCGGACGTTTCTTCCAAACTCATCTCGTAAAGTCTCAACATCTTTTTCTTCTCCGCTTCGCTCACCTGGGAGCGAGTGACGTTAGGAGGCCGGCGGTAGCCCAGCTGTTTTAGGATGACTTTCTGGATGGCCAGCAAGCGGGCATCTCGAAGGGTTTGCTCGGGGGACGTCGCCCGGGGCGCCCGAGCCCTTTTGTTCTGCGCTCCCTTACCACAGCACTCCGTCGCCGCCGCGGACAAAGACGCGGACAGACACGTCAGAAAAATCAACCATCGACACAACATAGCTTTGTTCCTTTCAAAGTTTGCAGCTCCTGCTAATCAAAACCTTGTTCTCGTTTATTCTTAACAAGCAGTATTTCGTCGTCCGTGATACGCGTGCTCTCATGGATACCACTAAATGTACGGACACACACTGCCCACGTGGGCCAGGCCGGAACGGCCACTAGAGGGGGAGGAGCCAACAGGGTACAACCCACCAATGGTAGGCCGGTATGGCAATGACTGAGAACCATAGCCATAAACCACTGGCTACATGCGGGGAAACGCCCCCTCGTACGTTAAGATATGGTCCGAGTGGTTTCCTTATTTAGCCGGAAGATATTTCCGCTTTTATGTGGTCACAATGATACAGCAGGGCCACGCATGCCTGCCAATGACTCATCAGTTGAGGATAGTCCGACCGAGCGTACAGTGGTGTTCTGTTACTTCTTCCACGTGTCTGGTCGCATTTAGAGCGTTCCATGACGTCACTATTGAGAGACACTTTGAGGACATTGGCATATTACGTAACCTTGAATCTCACCAACTGTCGGACCGTCGGATCCTTTGAGGGGCGTGGTGTAGATTTTTAAAATGACATTATACTGTGCTGTCTGTTTTGTAATGAACGAATAGACGTAGTCCTTTATACCACTGTGTAAAATACTAGCCACAACAAAAGAATAGTTGACAGATACATGTATTTATTGTCAAGCCAGCCAAAGAACTATATTCTACTACTTCTTTGTCATGGTACGAGCAGGAATGTAACATTACATATTATGAAGTGTGTGAAGTCCGTTATCTGGTGAAAGGTGGCGTTTGTGTTCTTTTCTGTGAAGTGTTTGTCAGCAAAGTTAGTTTATTGATTTGTCGCTTGATATATTGCGTCATGCACGAAAGACATATTTATGAACTTATTCGACAGAGTCAATATTTATTAATATCTTATCAATATCTTTTCCAAATTTTGCATTTTTTGTGTGCCTTTGATATATTTGGCATATATCCGGCTGCTAGGAATAGTAAGGACCAGGCCTAGCTATTACGTAATTCAATGAAAATCAAATATGCTTTGCCATTCTTGCATACCTCCCTCAGATATTCTTATAATGTGAGAAGTTTGCTTTCCACTACCTACAACGAAGAATTCAAAATCCAACAGAAATAGCTATTTATGTGGTATCACCTATTAATATCACTGTATCATCATCATAATTCAACATTAACTTATCAGTCTTCGGGCATGTATTTGCAAAGAAACTACATTTCTTCTATCAAAACTATTACCAAAAGAAGCGTAAGATCTCTTTGTCTTAAAAAAAATTGGGACCAAATTTCAGGAACTGTGTCGTCAGTGAGAGTTATTTACATGCTACGTTTACCGTTCCACCCTTAAAGGTGCATTTACGTATTTCCTGCCCTTTCCCATATAACACATACCAGGGGTACCCCTAGGCATCACAGTTACATTTATATATGCAGCAGAACAAAGCAAACAGCTTCGAATTTTATCAGTCATTTCAAACGTCAAGCAAGCGACGTGTGTACAAGTTTGTCGATGTAGCGATAAGGTGTATGTGCAACTGAACCTGAACTCCATAGGAACTAAGGACTCTGGTGGGTACATAAACTCAACCCTTGGCAAATGTTGATGTTGTGTTTAGGTGACATTGACATCCATTCTGTGCGTAAAAGTGGAGGCGGGGGGCTACTAGGGAAATGTTAAGGATATATTCGTTATTCCACTGACCGGTGTCGCCTTTATTCCTATAACTCCACTCTGGCCTTGGGTGATACTGTGATGTTCGCGGTAGGCAAAATGAAGTGTTTGCGGAGGTTTTAAATTCGCAGTGAATAGAAGTGCACGTGATCACAGCTAAAATTGCGAACATTGAACCCCCTGCGAATATGTCCCTTTTTGCAGTGCGTAGTTCATTGGCCTCATTGTCCGTGTTTGATAGGTCAATGAACTACGAGTAGACATGCGCGCGCTAATTAGCATGTATTTGGGCTTTTATTTCAGTTAATTCGTTTAATAGACTGTAAAGGTATTCGTATTGTTTCAACATCACTAACAGATGAGAAGCCGAACCTATATATTAGAGTAGATTTAGAGCCCAATAGATATGAGCACAAACACAAACACGTGGCGCTGTGTGTGGCGTAACTGGTAGATCGTTCGGCTCGGGATCTAGAGGTCCCGAGTTCTATACCAACCGTGCCCCCGACGTTGTGCCCTTGCCTTGGGAATGACACTTTACACGACCTTCCTCACTTAACCCATGAGAAAAATGGGTACCTGGCTTCGGTCGGGCAGGCAAAAGAAAAGACTACCTTTTACGTTCAGTCTGTACTGTGTTTGTGGCACTGTTAATATAAGTTACTAACTTGAGTGCCACATTGTCCTCGTCTGTCCCAAAGCAAATAGAAAAGAAAACACAAACTATACAATCTGTCTTTGGCCTACACATAAGTTGCATGTGTCCATGTTTACTGTACTACAATATGATAACACAGAAAGGAATAATGTCTCGATTGAGTGACCGTGCGGACGTCACAGTTGAGCAGGACGTTGTAATGATGTAAGTAATAAGTAAACATACGTGTGATGACTGTCTAGAACTGCCTGGTACGACGAACTGTTCTTTGGGTCAAATCGTAGCCTTTGATACCAGTGTTTATGTAATGGTCATCTTTCTAACTTATAAATCAACTGAACCATACGTAACGTCGACATCTCTGCGTGGTACGGCCTGGTTTAAGGGACAAATGAATGGGCATCCACGGGACTAAAGATTGCATTTAAAAAAGTACGTTACTGAAAAAGGGCTTTGGTACTTTTTGAGACCTATTAGATGGGCAATCTTTTTTTGCACATGTATAGGCCAATACACCCGATACACGTCCGTAATATAAATTCTAAAGTCTTG
>NC_049993.1:10560152-10578171 GCF_000003815.2 Branchiostoma floridae | reverse complement strand
GAGCTCTAAAGTCCGAGGAGGGATGCCCGGACAGCCGACGAGGAAATCGCATAGTTCCCCGGCCCCCTTCCCGTCAGGGCCATGCCTCCTCGTAAACCAGAGCTCGCAGACTCGTCGTCCGATCGATTTTCGCCTAATGTGAGGGGGGTATAACGACAAGTGTTTGCCTACAGTGTCTACCGGTGCAGCGAACGGAAGACAAACCTCAACTAAAAAAGGGTCGGAAACGCCTGATCTTGTGTTAATATTATTACTTAGTATCCGGTAGGATAGACACAGTCATGTTGTCAAACATTGCTAGAGTGCGACAGGACGAACTACAAGGTGTTTATGTGACCAGTCTGTACACTCTGTATCCTATTTAACTGGGAGGGGCAGTTCTTAGTATTGCTGGATTGAATGTATCACAATTGATTGATTTGAAAATAGATTTATTGCAAATTCTTTTCCAACGACTAAATGCAGGTGACGTGAAAGGGGACGTACAAATAGTGTGCTGACGATAAATACTGATATCATGTGTAGACTCATGAGACTACTCTACTAGTTTAAAAGCTACATTTATTCAGTGGGTCCGACTTCTTTTTCTAAGACAGGACGAACAACATTCACATTTTCCCTCTTCGAATCTAACAGGGGAAAATAATGATGAAAGAAAACAACATCAGTACCTTTTCAACATTTGAAAACATATATGTAATGACATCGATAAAATCAACCATAAGATGTATTGTAAAAGATTTATAACGATAACGCAACTGTTCAACAATTCTATATGATGCGACATATGGCCCAACGAAACTTCAGGAAACTACCCAAGCCTGGATCTACACAAGACTGTGTAGTGCAGCATAAGACTATATACTTAAAGGTACCGTCTTTGGTGGCAGTTATATCTAACATCAATTGAGCTAATATGATTCCCAGAAATCCTGACCAGTTTGTGCGCCAAAGAACACCAAAGAACAATTGTATCGCGCTAGCAGTTTCAAAGGAAAGCCGACATACTGCCAAGGCCTCGCCTTATAATGCGATTACTACACCTGCATAGCTTCAAAGACACTTGGAATCCGGAAGGTAAATCTGCCTCTGTGTGACGTAAGCACAGCTTGTGACCCTAATCACTTCTAACGACTTGTGAAAAGGTGTATTACAAAAGAAGGGGATTTTTGGAATTACATTTGATGCTAAAGTTAGCTTTACGTCACACTCTAAGTGTTGTTTTGACGGCTGTTTTCGAATAAACCTGTTTTCTTAAAATCAATGCGACCTTCCACTTTAGGGGATGTGTCCTGACAAAAATCCACGATGCTAAAAGAAGAGGCACAGATCTTTGTTCAATCAATGACCTATGTAACTAGCCTCTACCAGGCTTCGTGGATCGGTAGAATCATTATCCTCACCACGTCCTTGGTTCAACGGTACGAAGTTTGGAGAACATTTGTCCTTTACACAGAAACCTCCCACCGAAACCACCCAATACAATTTGCTTTGCTGTGTAAGAAATGGCTTTTTATCTTGTACCTTCACTTGCAGCTTGATTAACATTGGAGGCGTAATCAGCTGCGCTGTCTATGCCATAACCCAAACCTTCGAGAAAAGGAACACATTTCTTACTGAGATAACCTTTTTTTTTTACAAATTTTCGAAGCGTCCACATCCTAGTAGACTCTTAGCAGATGTTGGATTTACCGGAAATCCTCCCTTTTCACCTGTACGTTTTACATATGTATTTCAAACCTTTCGAGGGGGTGGGATCATCAACGATTAGTCATGACGGAAGGCACGTTAATTTGCTGGGGGGCAACGTGATTTACGGACGCTTTGTCTGTGTATTACTGTATTTATGGAAGGAAATTGCATCTTAGTTCATAAATTAGTGAGAATATAGATTGCCGGGGTTTCTAGCAGGTGTGCTTAATAAGAGGTTGCGGGGAATGGTTGAGGATGAGCCGTAAATGGGCGGGGGACCGTACCTTCTTCCCGATCCCCGCCGTGTACGGAAATGGCATTTCCTCTTTGTCGTTTCGCTACTTTCCAGACGTTTTCAAAGTCGAACTATGATTACCTTCAACATCATAATGAAAGTTTCTTATGCGACAAATTAAGAAATACTTCCCAACAGTTATGCTTAGTGAACTTATTCTATTAACAACAAATTGGATGTACAAACAGCTCCCTTGTCTAAATCAAATGATTAGCAGCAAACGACAAATAGTTAAACATTTTCCATAATGTACTATGCAATGTACACTATTTATAATTGATAATGTATTTGATAGTAGTGATGCCGTGTCAATTACTTTTAAGTACAGTTGAAAAGCTTTTGATATTACTTTTGTATGATTGTCCGTAAAATAGAGAAAAAAATGTTTGAAGAAATCTTGAAGCCACTCTTTTGAAGGAGCTTACATACTATAGTATTACGTGCGTTTGTGACAAAGACTTTGTGTTCTACATGGGTTGTTTGATCCGTTGTCCACTTCCTACGGCGATATACTAGTATTCGTGCCTTTAGTCTTTACAATGCCGTTTGTTTGTACGCGTGGCAAGGGACGTTCTTAGAATGCTTGGGTGTGACAGGCGTTGCCCACTAACTCTTTATTCATTGATGGCCGTTTAAATGTTATACAAACAATGCTTGGATTACAGGGGGTTGCACGCGGCATGTGTACATGTATTCCGTACCTGTAGAAGGCAATGAGAAATCGTATTGGAATTTGACTCGTGCGTCCGACTGTAACTCTATTCTATACACCCAGAACTTTTCCATTTTGGGTGTGTACAGAGAACAATTTACAATTGCATGCGCTTTAAGGATAAGTCCCTAATCTAGGATAACCTGTACTAGAATTAGGTCTTGCTGTATATAGTCACCCCAGTTACTTAATTTACCTGTGCATTTACGTCATTGGTATTTGTTAGTTGCAAAAACGTGCGACCTCACCCATAGCCAATGAGCGTGCACAAGTGTAAGTCATATTGCTGGGCGTAACTATAACCTCTAAATCCTTCAATCAATATCCACTAAGACTCAAATTATTGTGGTAATCCCTTTCAGGCAACGCCCTTTAAATCAGTAACGTTAGTTGAGGGACCTGGGTACTAAGAAACCACTGCTTCCAGCCTCAGGCGTAAAATGGCTACCTTCCACTTTGGTTGTGGGGGTAAAAAGTTAGTATGGAAGGAGAGAAATTGACTCTGCCTTCCTATACTGCGTCATAGACACACTGGATAACAATAACTTTAAATCAGTAACGTACGTCTTCATTATCGTCAATTTAGTTCCTCTGCGCAGAGTCATAGTCTGTATAGACTGACTGACTGAGAGTACTATGGAGGGACATGGGAAGCTCTAAACGTGTAGTCAGCTATACCTGATTATAACTATAGATGTCATGGCAAAAGGGCATGGCCTGAAACAATTGGTATAATGGTTTTTATCCTATATTTTATGCCCTGAAATTTGGGTTATACTCCTATTCATGGTTGAAGTCGTGGACCTTTTAGCCCTGACATAATGGGATGATGAAATCATGACGATGTGAATCATTTCGGTAAGAAACATTACAACGGCCACGATTCAGGCATGATCTATCAACACTTCAAGTACGGAGGCAACACCAAGGCAAGGTTAAAAGAACTCTGAAAGATGTCAAGTTTTGTGACCTTTGATATTAGCTGTCTAGTTAACACTTTGTTTTATTTGCTAAGGACAAAAAGCACCAAATTTGCGGTTAAGGTGACGTCATCTGTCGACTATGTTGCGTCACCACCCCTAGTAACAGATCCGGAGACTGGAATGGCGAGAGGTGGTCTCCACCAATCACAACGCTCCGTTTGTGACGCTCAACATGCTCTTGTAAACTGATAACAAACTAAAATATTGTGAAATGATTTGTAACCGGTGGTAAGAGTTTCATACCAGTAGGTAATATTACGACCAGAAAGAAATCAATTATGTAGATTCATCATATTTTCTGATCACAATTGAGAGTGCACTTAGGTATTTAAATCTTAAAAGAAGCCACTACCTCCAGTCCAGCCGTTAAAAAAAAGGTACCTGGCTTCGGTTGTGTTGATAAAAGTCGGTATGAAAGGAGAGAGATGGGCTCTGCCTTGCAATATCATATCCTCACTCTGCATAACAACAACCCACTGCCCCTACGGCATCGAAAAGGCCATGGTACTACCTTTACTTCTACCTTTTACCTTAGGCCATGTTGATTTGATTATATGGATGACATCCTCCGGGAACTCCAAAACTGATGCGAGCGAGCGAATAAAAAAAAAGTTTGGCCCCCAAAAAAAGTTGCCTTCAGTATGAAATCAAAGTGGCCAGGAAGGTTGAACATAGGACTAAACACACATAGTATGGTATACCAACAGTTAGGTGTAGGGACCAGTACATCATACGGGTGCAAAACCTTTATTTTCTTCTTGGACCAATCCGAAAAAAAACGGACCTGAAAAAACCCCCAGAGGAACAGGTTTCGCCAATTACAAGAGTTTATAGTCAATTGCACCAAGTTTCTACAGTCAAAGGTACAGAGACAGTTAGCCTTTATTACATGGAGATGGGATTTTAAAATGCAGTGGGAGTCCAATAATCCACCAAACAGATTCCTTTGTAGCAAAATTGACTAATTACCATTGTTTTGAGTATTGCCAGTTATCAAGTTTCCACATACAATCAGGTCCAGGTTCATGTCCGGACCTGGAAATGATCGTCTGGACCTGAATTTTCTGTACTGGTACCTCCCCCAACCAACAATAGATTTTTTTTTCTTTATGTCCTTTCACATCTTATTCTTTGACTTAAGATTCATTTTGGCATTCTATTGCATTAGATATCTGTTTTCTGATACTTTTTTTTTCAATCTACGGAATATTTGTGCTCATTTTACAGCTGCTTTGCACAATTTATTGTGTGGTCGAAAACTTTTTTTTTTTTTTTTGGAAATGGCCGAAAATTGGTGCGAGCGCGGATGTCATCCATATAATCAAATCAACGTGGCCTTATGGAAGCTCTGCTAGTCCTATTTCAAATTCACAAATGCCTTTACTAAACTATGGATAGTGATAGTGACACGGTTGGTATGTACATAACGGAGGGGGTATGAAATCCATGGCATATATTGCCTCTTGTATTTCACCTTAGAAAAATATGATTTACAAAAAAACAGCGAATTTAGTGAGATGTTCCCAGCCCTACAGCCTATCCAGGAGCTGGTGCTGTATGTAGACAGGCTGCGTGTGGTGGGGCTACAGTATCAAACTCCTTCACCCCCTCCGTTATAAATAAGACGGCCCTGTACGGCACCTGCAGTGATCGAGCCAGGGAATGATTGACAGGTGCTTCAGACGATGCAAGTAGAAAGACTTTTATCTGTAACACTCTGGGCGGGCTCTCCGGCTGAAACCGGTTCAGCTGGATGGCATGATGTGTCGACGTGTCCATTAAACGGCTGTCTGGACTCAAGTAGTATTGCGTCATGTCGGGTTAGTTCCCGCAAAATGAGGATAGAAAAGACCTATCCATAGATCATAGAATACAAATAATTTGAAATCTCAATTGCCAGGGACTGAACCAGAGAAATAAACCTTTAGAGGGGGAATGAATATATCATTCCCCAAGAAATGTCAAAAGGTAGCTCCCAAATTACACCACATGGGATAACTAACTCACGTTCATCACATCTTGTCTCAGGTCCCTTCCGCCTAGCAACAAGGGCTGTTAAGCGCACATGTGTTCCGGCCAATTTACGCAATCCGTCTGACACTCTGAGGTCACCGGGTCAGACTTGAAAGTTTCAACGACTGACGGGACAAAATTTGCCACCGATGTCTTCTGGTGAACTCAGCGATTTTCCCGTCTGTAAGCCATAAAATGACATTTCAACAGGGTGCGTTTCTTTGATCTACTGTGACTTGGCTCCACATTACGCTAAAGCTACATTCGTCGTAGTTTGTCGTGCGATTTTGATTTCTTAGGATTCTATCAACCAGTCTGTGGCTGGAGAACCGACCACCGAGAAGGATACAGCTGGATTTTGCACGACTATCTTCAACCAAGGCTTTAGCATACCCCCAATCTGTGCTAGTGCGGTAAATGCGACCGGGTCTTAAATTTTAACATGCTCGGATACAAATGTCGTCTACAGCATTCACCCTTATTGATAGAATCTATTTCAACAGAATAAAAAAAAACTGAAGCCAAAACTAATTTCAGGGTATGGAGCACTACTGGAATATATAGAGCAGGTCCCCGTTTAAGATAGAAAACTGATCTACCTACTTTGTGTACGTTTCTTCATACAGTCCTCCGACCTTCTTGAATGGTATTGTACCAGGGGTCTTTATAGGATATTGACCTTTTCTGTCTAGTTTCTTGGAAGCTTCGAGTTTCTGGCCACCTGGCACAAGCTAAAGGGCTATATATCTTAAGTGTCAAGACGACACAGACCACGTAAAACAGAAAGGCAGGGATGTATCCGGTTTTCTTCTGTCAGCAGCGGGTCCGGTTTATTTTTGGCTGTCTGAGTTTAACCACATGTGGTTCGGTCTCGATGTCTGGTGATGTCGGTCAATAGCCGCGGTTAACCACAAGTCAAACTCTAAGTATACTCAAACTGTGCCAATAATTATTGCATTCCACTCTCTTACATACCCATATACTTCAAGAGTTGCTATCGTACACATTGCCATTGGCGCAAGGATCAACTACCATCATATCTCAAAGTTGATGAATACGACGAAATTATCAAATTTTGACTTTGTTGTTATCTCATTTAATTTTGCAGTTGTATGCTGTATTGTCCGACGGAATTACCACAAGCTATACTCAGGGCGTAGGCATAACTACACTCAGCACAAAAAGTTTGGAATATCAACTTCGGTTGATCATATTTCTGTTGTTTCTGCATCAATTTCAATATGTTATATATCAATAGAAAGCTTGCATGATTTTCTTTCCAATGGTATGAAACTCATTATCATTGTTAACTCATGGAACATACATTAGGCCTGCTAACGTGAGTGGGTCACGAAAAAAAAGTGCCCAAATTCCCCCGTTTTTGTTCAAAACTGTATCGTCCGGTTGTTATGGCCGCGGGTGACAATGATTCAATCAATCCCTTTTTCACCTACCGTTTGGTATACAGAACATCCAAGTTTCTTTTTGGCATATCTGAGTAGAGTATTTTATGAGTGTAAATTCATGAAACGAGTACCAGGCCTGCTTACGTACAGGGGGTCCTAAAGATAAAGTGCCAAAATTACCCTACTAAAGTCAATCACTCCATTCTGCTCATTTTCTTCCGTCGGTATTGACTTATGAATGAAGGCAAGTTGAATAAACAGGACATGTCAATCAAAGCTACTGTTACTCTTTATTCAAGCAAAAAATCTGAACCATGGCAAGAGGTGATCAATCAAGTGCTAGCCATAAGCTGTAGGAAGGCTATTCCCTAAGACTGTACTCCAGCATCCAATGGTCCTTTCTCTGTGTGGACTGGTGTTGTAATCTTGCAGAATGGCATTTGGTCCAATATTGAAGAGGTAGGATATTGCTACTGGATGGAGGATGGTGTCCCTATATCTCACCACATTGAAGTTACATGGAATGATGACGAGTCTTGTTTTTCCTATGGCGGTTATACCGCCCACACCATGACACTGCCTCCACCACCAAATGCCGAAAGTTACTCTTGTCGTGTCAACGTGCGGTTCTCCTTGCCGCATCCGTGCTTTGATTTGTCCATCCGACTATCAAAAGGGCAGATATACTCTACTCTAAGCGTGCTAAAACCTTGTATGTTCCGTATACCAAGTGTGAGGTGAAAAAAGGATTGATTGAACCAGTAACACACGCGCCAATATCAACAGGACGATACAATGTTGAACAGAAGCAGGGGAATTTGGGCACTTTTTTTTCGTGACCCACTCATGTAAGCAGGCCTTGTGCTCATTTCATGTGTTTACAATCATAATAAGTTTGATACCATAGGAAAGAAAATCACACAAGCTTTCTATTGACATATAGTACATTGAAATTGATGCATAAATAACGGAAATATGATATACCAAAGTTGATATTCCAAACTTTTTGTGCCGAGTGTATATTAGTAAAGCCAGTCAGGTTTGACAAAAAGAATTTGATTTTACAATCTGATGTCTTATATAGGGAATACTGCTCTTGATCTTTCCCGGTGTTTGAAAACTTGTGACAGAAGGTTCCCGTATCTTGTGATAGACCTCAGACAGCACACTTAACCATCAGACGCTGACACAATGACAAATTGGAGTCTGTAACTGCACCACTGGTTTAGATAAAAAGGTGACAGCCCCTTGTGTTAAACTGTCAGAGTTCGTTGACTCTCTGCGAGTCAGTAGTTTTAGTGTTTGCGTTGGAACAGTCTCTCAAATCAGGTCAATGCTGATGTAATCGGAAATAGGGTTCCTTGACGAAATATATATCACAATTATGATCACTCAGCGGGTAGAGTAGAGTGGAAAAATCTAAGTTTATGTTAAGAGAGTTTTGAGGTGTCTGCTGTCACTTCAATTTGGGAGTCCATGGGGCACTTAAAACCGCCACTACCGCGCTGCGACCAAGCGATTAGACAGCGAATTTCATACTATTAGGTCTTTTACGTCTTGTGTGTTTTGTTCTCTGGTCAGCCATTCCGTTACATTCTGCATGATAGTCCAATTCTAAGGCTAGGTTACGTTGACCCAACCCAATGTAGGTTGTAATCAGGTTGCAGCAAGATTGCCGTCTATTGGAATGCCATACAGACTAAGGTATCCGAGGAATAGCGATAAACGGTGACATTGTCCAATGATTTGTGATATCCGTTTGCCATGTTAAACAAGTCTTTGTCGCTTTATGTGAGAAATGTTCCATAACGGTCCTAATCATTTTTCTCTTTTAACAGCCTTGAAGAAATGACCCCGAAGAAGGATATTCAAGACAGGTTAGGACGGTTCAACGAGATGTGACCGGTCACTTGAATGACCTTGTGTACACTATCAAGACACTTACATTCTTAAGACCCACCCTTACAGCCTTAAGTGGTTTACACAGTGGTTTTGCCAGATGCGCAAAAAACAAAAGAAAGTGACGACTTCAGCCTCCTGTCAGCAACCTTAGGATCACGTGATGATCACGTGGTTCGGCCCCCTCTACCCACTTAGTGTCATTTGTTTAGATAATAAATCTTTTCAAGTGCCATTAAACGGTAAACGCCGGAGGTAACATAAATAAAGCTGTCATTGAAAAGAGCACTATCAGCTCGTGTAAATTGATGATTTTGCAGAATTCAAAATTTCTATCCCGCCAATTTTTACAGTTTGTCAGCAACGAAATGGGTATCGTAGAGACTACCAAATATCCGTTAAGAATTATACATGGTAGCTCGAGTGACATGAATTGTGTAATATATTAATGGTATGAAAATTCAACGTTCCTGTAGAAAAACAAGTGATAAAGTTGTTAAGTGATAGACAAATTGATTTAAAATCCCCTTATTAAACTGGTTATGGTAGTGGGTTGAGTTTTCTTCTTTGACAGTTACAGTTAGGCCTTTTGGCGCCGCAAAGGGTTTTTGTCGTAATAAATGATCAGAGCCACAACGCTACATGACGTCCCCTGTCGCCTTCAAGATCTGAACAAATAGCAATAGGGCAGGGGGTCTATTGAAAGATCAGCGTTATGTAAATGTCAGGCCGTATTGTATAGATACGCGTTATTGGTCTGCGGAAGTTTGAATTGCATTGCTTTTGTTATCTTGTATTTTACCCTGTAAATGTTGTTATGTGTCCTAAATCTAGGGCACATTTCAGAAGTTCTTGTTTGTCTCATATGACGCTGCAGGGAGGTGAAATGTCTTGGGAGGTTACAGAAATTTGACAAGACTACGAATACGGGAGAAGTATGGGAGTAGGAGAAGCAATGCACTGTCGAATTGTTTATCTCAGAATGCAAAGCAGTCGAACACACGAGTTACCATGAATGGTGATCTATTGGTAAAATGAATAAAGGAAAGAAGGGAGGGAGGAATGAAGGAATAGAGGAAAGAAGGAAGGAAGGAAGGGATAGAATGTGTGACTATCTTAGGTATCTATAACAATTAGGCTTGAGAAACTGATGAGCTTTTGTAATAGAAGGAAAGTTGGAACAGATCGTGCATGGGATAACATGACCTTTCTAAGGATTCTCAAGAACACGCTGAGAACATTCCGTGGGTGTTTGCTATCTGATGTCAGTCCGCATACTAAGTTCATGAACACTCTCTCAATACAAATGAATATTGTGACGTGCCTTTCCCCACGTAACCCGGTATAGGGCAGCTGCAGGTGGATATCCTTTGGAATTTGAAAGGGCGTTGAGTCTTTATTTGACAGCAGCTTTCCTCATACCTTCTCCCTGGGTCTGTTTGTTCTGTAATAGACCTGATTATCTATCTATCACATTTATCTAGTTTTGAATAGTATTTTAGGACAGAAAACGTGGTACTTACTAAAGCTTTGACAATTTTGTTTCGAACTGTTATCTCAGTACGTTGTCACGTTTTTTTTTTCATTAGTAGGCACACGCACGGTTTTCGATTGAAAAACTTTTCCGAACTAAAATAATGTGATAAATAGACAGTATTTCTGTAAAATTTTAACCTATTTGTAATAGCTATAAGCAGATTTTGCGATTGAAAATCGTAACTTTTTAGCAACTAATATAGGTAGTTCCAGAAGCAGTCACATTTTCTTTCTAAACATCTGCTTGTTGACCAGTACCTAAATAAATTCCAATGTAAGTTCATCTAGATAACGTATGCAAATATGTACATAGCGGTGGACACATAAACTATGGGTTAGTAGAGACAGGGGTCACGAGTAAAAACGACATACGCCCAACACGTTACCGTTGTCACTTTATCACTCAGAGTGTCGTCCTAGCTGAAAATATTTACAATATACAGCCTTAGTACCGATATATACCTGCAGATACTGACGTCATACGTTAAAACAAAGATACCGACGCCCCAAATATTTCCCAGGATGCAGCATTCTTGCAGGACGAAGCCCTTAGTGCCAACACTAAATTTCTACAGTTAGAATATTTTCTTCTGTGTTAAACTTGATACTAATGGGAACAAATTTTATCACCAAGTGTATACTCTAGGACTATGGCTAATACAGAATAGGTTATAATTAAAATGCATGAATCCATACAATTTACACACTTTTGTTCACATATACCACCGTCTCAAAAAGCGACTCCGACGCAAAAGTCTGCAAAGCAGGCATTTGGCGACGCACACTTAGTTTTAGTTTATATTTTGTTTCCTTTCTTTGCAAAGACCTTTCTTCTTAACAATCACCAACATTCAATAATACTAAAAAAAAGCTAGAATTGGCTGGTCTTGATCGTTTTATCTAAAAAAATTGAAGTACATTTGAATCACCTACCATTAACGGTTCTTCCATTCACTCAGGTCCATCTAAACGTATTAAAATAGATGAGAACTGATCTTCAGATTAAAATGTACATTCGTCAATCTCGTTGCTTTGTCACACACTCTAAGATAGTAACAGCTAAAAAAGACCAGGTCAAAATTACACAAGACGAGAAACGTTAGGACGCATTTTGTGTACTCGATTGCACCCTTGTATTTTCAAAGATCTATTTGTCATCTTCTGTTTCCTGTTATTTTTGTAAGTGTCGCATACCTTACCTACCTACAGAAATCACTACTCCAGAAAACTGTACTCGAACTCGTTAACATGTGCATCTAGTTTAGGAACTGTTCCCCTATTTCCCCTTCGTTCGAAAAAACTCCTCTAAACTATATTCTTCTTTTATGTAGATCTAGCAATCGGAAGGAAATTCCAGTTTCAAGACTTTTTGTTCCCGCAGAATCAGTCTATGTGCAGTTAACAACAAATCTACTCATACACGGAACACACCAATTAGATTTCACAGCGTATGAATAGCTTTGTTTTAACTGTATAATCTTCTCTTCTGCTTTCAGACTTAAGCAGACATACAAAAACACGAGGTATAGATCTTGAATGCCAAACTGAAGGTCCAAGTATTTACACAATGAAGTTTTCCAGGGTGTGAAAATGATGAAAGCTATTTAACCAACACATTCCCCACTAAGCATGGGTACTATACTATGGTGTCCTCTGGATGCTGTTGCTACCAGAGGGTAGTGGAGTGCGGACAGTTGTGCACCGAATGTCGCGCTTGTCTCAGTTTTCTCTTTAGCGTGACGTTTTCTCTGAGCGCGGTTCGAAGCTGCAGCTCCGCGCTCTGCCATCTCAGCATGATGTCTGTGGTGGGCATGGGATCGTCGTCCAGGGAACACAGCTCCCGAGCGTCGAACGTGAACTTTGCCCCGCCGGTCTCCGACTCAGGCGCCGAGTGCGGCGGCGTGCGTGCACAAGCGGCCCCTTGCGGCTGCAGTTCGGGTGGTCTCAAGGAGTAGGGGTCGGGGGGATTGGAGTTGGTAGGAAGGTTTGTATTTTCAGGTTGCCTGTCTGGAAATGAGAACTGATTCCACTGGGCATCCACGTTCTCAAGAGTCACATTTTCGGAAGACTTTGACAGGCTACCTCTTAAGGTGGGGAGAATCTTGGCATAAATGGGCCTTCTTGCGTCGGTTGTGAGGGATGATTGTTTCTCGTACTGAGGACTCCGCGCAAAGATGTTTCCGTTTGGGGTGAGTTTGAGGTCCCCACCTGGAGTGTAACACTTGTGTAGCGTCCCGCACCCATCGTGGTGAAGCATGGCTGTGGGGAACACGTCATGCCCCACGCTAAAGTCCAGCCTCGTTCCCTTTGAATCACCCATCGCAACGGCTGCTGCAGATGCAGCGGAAAGTTTCTTCGACTCCGTGTTCTTCTCCTCGTCTGACGTGGACATGTCGTACGATCCGGAACCGTCCGAACAAGGATCCGGAAAGATTTTCCGTTCCGTTGAGTACGTCCGGACATCAAAACACTCGACCTTAGCAGGCGTCTGGACGCTGGCGTCTCGCCTCTGGGTTCTGCATGGGAGACATGTGCAGATATGGAGATTAGACATTAGTATGCGAGCAACACTCAATCTGAAGACGATACTAGTTGGCATCGTCTCTGTGGCGTCGCTAGTTATAATTCTCGATGTAAATGGCTTGCTCGATCATGTTGTGTTTTCATGGGAATCGAATGAACAAGAGTGTCATTTGCTAAACCTTCTTTATATGACATTGATAATCATACCCCACCTGTTTTATACGCTGACCCTAGCTACTAGTTAAGGTATACGTAAATTCTTGTATTGAGAATCGTCAAACCAGTTATACTTACTGTTGGTTTTGAAGGGCAAAGGCTGCCGCCCGTTGCTGCCTGAGTTTGATCTGCAGAAAAAAAAATAGAACCCTATGTTTAATGCTACCTAACCAGAATATACATGTAAAGCATTGCATTAGATATTTGTTTAACGTAGACACACATGATGATTAGTAATCCTTCCAAATTTACATTGACTTGAACTCTCTCAGCGTTTACACCATAGGGAATACGGTCCATAAAACAAGAGCTCAGGGAAGGTAGGAATACTCACTAAAGTGTCTTTCTCGAACATGAGGTAAAACTGGCCCCTCTTCACGATGTTGGCCATTTCTTTAAGAGCAGACTTGGGCCCTGCCAAGTCGTCCTTGTTCACCGCGCGATGAAGTCTCTGTGGAGACAAATACATAATAGGTACTCATGATCCCGCTCTTGAGGCGTTGCCAAGATATTGAGGTATTGACTAAGTATACCCAAATAGACTAAGCACAGAAACAGTTCTAACCTGGCTGACTGGCATCCACCTCTTACACTTTCGTCTCTTCAGGCAGGGCAGGACGCAGAAGTACACGGCGTACTCTAGCACGAGCACGATCATGGACAGTCCGATCCCGGCAATCATAAAAAGTGCCAAACCCTCCGCATGTTTGACTCCTAGTTGTCGCTTCTCCTCCTGCAAGCAACAAACAAAACATGAAATTTTCATAGTAGTTCACTCTTGTTGGTTAGTAACATGATTTACTTTTCAAACTTTGGATCCATTTCTTTTCAAACTTTGGATCCATTTCAAAGAAAGTGTGCTACAGCAACATGTCATCTTTCGACAGCCTCTTCAGCCTTCAGTAGTCTAAGCAGTTCACTTTTGATGACATGTGACCTTCCAAAGGCGTGACGTCAGTGGTTGGTCAAAGGTGCCTGGGAGTCTTTATGTCTGATCGCGAGTTCAGCGACCTTTGATAAAGCTCGTCTATTTAAAGACGTCATACAAAGTTTAGTTAATGATCTTCTGATTATAGAACTTTGTCTGAGAACAGACGTACATACATTGGGATCTCGCTTCTTCTTGTGACAGCTCCCTGTGGAGTACCACTTCTGTGTCAGCTCGTCCAGATATCCGTTACTGGAGTAGTGCAGGATCAGAGACGACACAGGGTTCTTCAGGGCTGAGCCTGAGGAAACGGGGACACATAAACAGTTCGTTAAGAAATAAGTAACTATTGTGCCATGCATCTCATACGGTACAGGTAAACCCATGATGGTTGGTTATGATGCAGGCGTTTGTATGTTTAACATACGGTGAATCAACTGTTATTAGAAAAACTATGCCGTGACTTTGTCTCATTTGTTTAGCTGAACTTTGGACCAATTCACACTTTGCCCTACTCACCCTTTCGGACACCAAAGGCGTATCCCTCCGCCGCAGCCACGTTCCCGACTTTGACTATCTCGCACTCCGGGTCGTTGGCGATGTGATACTCCAGCAGGTTGGAGCCAGCGAAAAATGCATCAATCTCGCCTTTTCTGTGGAGATTCATAACAGACTTTCAGCTAACGATGCATGGCGATGAAGTAAAGTCAAGTACAGACATAGTATGGCACCTAAGGACAGGATGTGCTGATTTTGATTTTTCATTCCTCATACATACATTCAGTTAGTTCTTGTTCAGATGTCTATAATCATTAATGTCTCTATTCATTGACACCCTTTTAGAACTAATAGAAAACTGCCTGAGCTTTATCAGTGCCAAATAGCTGCATTGTATAATGGGTAGCCTTATCGTTATCGGGCCTAGAACAGCACTTGGACACATAACTGAATTGAAGTCACTCTTAAGCTTAGCTATAACAAACTTGTGGCGCCAGAAGACTTATCATGCTAACTGACCTATCCTTTATTAGTCCCTCACACCCCATGACCGATGACAGGAAAGAACGGTCGTTACTTACTTGAGCTGACGGATCCCGAACTCCGTGATGTTAACTGGGATAAAACGGTCCTTCTTTTTCGTCAGGAGTGTCCTCTCTTCTAGATACGTCTCTATACTCGTTCCTCTGGCAACCCCGTATAGAAGCGGACCGCTGATCAACTGAAGGGTACACAAAGAAGGTATAAGATACTGACGCAAAATGTTATACTGAAATGCTGTAATGTTACAGAGTCTAACACCATTCCACAGGGTAGCTGCGGCCTCGCTGCGACGGTCCTGTAACATGACATGCTCAACGAATAATCGAAAATACAGGTCTAATTATGAAAAAAAACCATTTAGGTCCAAGGGATGGCCGTCTAGTAAAATAGGTGCTTTAATGACAAATTTAGCCCGGTATAAGAAACACGAAAGCCTTCAAAGTCTTCGTCCGGCAGCGTCCTCTACCGGAATCAGCGTGAATTGGATCAGTTGGATTAGAAGGTAGAAAATTGTACTTAGCTTGGGTGGGCAAAAATGTACAATAAAGTTGTTTATTTATTCATGGTTTCATTCTATTCTGATCGCTCTAACGATCTCTTCCACAAAATATTCTAGTCTCCGTCACCATAACAATGTTTGCTTTCGGCATTATTATTCTACAGAATAACAATCAAATGAGTGGATTTAATAAATACTGGGCAAGGGAGGTTGATGAGACAAACAGACTCGTAAATGCACTTCCAAAGGTTGCTCAAGACGGTCCTTACATTATTTATTGATCATATTTTCAAGACGTTGAAGTAGATCTCTAAAATAAAAAAAAACGTACTAGTCAAATTAAATCAAATTAAATTTTTGTCGTAAATTTGCATCTTGCATATCAAGCAAATATCAAACATACTAAGTTGAATTCCAAAACGTAAATGTCTTCTGCAGTAGTATCCAAGTCACGCGTGTTGTGAATGGGAAACCGGAGGCAATTTAGACGTAGCAATGACATATCTAGGTTTTAAATTGCAGCACTATGTCGAAAACAACCCATTCTGCAGTCAATCCCTCGGGCAAATGTGTTCACTCAGCTGAAAGTACCTAACGTGATGCCCGTCCTGTGAATAAAGATGAAGGGGCAAGTTTATTCTCTTCCAGATGTGGCTTTTTTTTTCTTGGGAATAAGATACTATATATAGAACGAACCGTGGTATTGGAATGAACGCTTACCCCTTGTAATTTTCATGCATTTATTGGTGAAAATCAGAATATAGGACTAAATATAGGAAAAAAGATCAGTGGTATAATACTATCGGGCGGTATGCCTAAGTGTTCACAACTTTCAAGTTTTAAATATGCTTTGATAAATGATGGGCGATTTTTGCTTTTATCACCAGAAATGAATAGAGTTGAATAGATGCAAACAATACTCCTGGTTACAACCACACCTCCCCTGCCTCTACAACTATCCCGGATGTACGACCTCTCATGTTCACCTCTCACCCTTTGATCGTGCAGCCCCGCCAGGTTGTAGTACTGGTCCTGTGCCACCATGAATGACGCCAGGTTTGCCGTGTAGCTCCCCAGGAAGATGAAAGAGAAGGCTCCCCAGAAGTTTATGACCCATCGGCTAAAGAACAAAAAACGACAAAATCATTATTAATCAACACATAGTTCAGCTCATATTACATTGCATATCCTTGAAAAAGATGTGCCTCGAAAGACATCGAAAATTTGGAGGTTTGTCTCTATGCCTTAAAAAAAACCTCACTGTTTGAAGAACTTTGTAGTAACTGCATTAATACATGACTGGTGAACTTCTTCAACGACGTACGCTTTATAGAAACTTATATTCAAAACAAATCTTACCGTATATCTTAAACCTGAATGTTTCATTTATAAAAAAGCGCACCTGCTCCAACTCTTTGGTGGTTTTGTGTAGACGGTGTGAGAGAAGAGAATGGACCACACGTTGACCAGGGCCGAGGGGAAGCCGAAGTTGGAGTTCCTGCCCCTCCCCCTGGGGTGGAGTCCGTACGGACTGAACCACTCAAAGATGGTGATGACGACGGCCACAAAGTGTAAGGTCACGAAGGTCATCAGCCAGTTGTCCCAGCGCAAAGTTTCTGATGGAGAGAACCGTTAATAGACATTAAGCATTGATTTCGGATACCATTATCTCCAATTAATGGCTGCCCGGCGGTTCGGAATACACCGTGGAGAGCTGCGGTGGTCGCTGAGGTGAGGTGGACAGCGTTTGGAGAAGCCACGATCAATACGATGAATCTGGGCCATGGTGGCAAAACACCATGTACCAAACACCCCGTATAAACTCACTTCGGTACCGCCCTATGCACTTCTTAACTGGCCGCGTACATGTCCATCCCACCGTGCCCTGTCCTTGGTGCTGAACCCACTATCGGAGCGGTATCATGGCGTGATGTCAGGGCATTTTTGTAGAAATTGAGGTACCATATAGAGGGTCAACTTTATAAGAATACATATGTCATGCCAAAGGTATAGATTTTGGCACCATATTTTGTAAAATGACAAACAGAGGTGTTTCAGCGAGTCGGTCACTAGTTGTAACAAACGCTTAAAAGGTGACAGTTCGCAATTACATTTTACTCATAATACCCCCCTCACATTAGGCGCGATTCGATCGGACGACGAGTCTGCGAGCTCTTATTTACGAGGAGGCATGACCCTGATGCCGACGAAGAAATGGCAGAGTTCCCCCTTCACGACGTTGAAGAATCCGCATTATTGGATACGAGCCTGGTTGA
>NC_049993.1:10548957-10560052 GCF_000003815.2 Branchiostoma floridae | reverse complement strand
AGTAAGACGAGGACTGTCCGTCCGTTTGGCCACGATGATGCCGATACCCGAGTGGGCAAACGGCTCCGTGAAATCAATGACGTCATAGCGATTCATGGTGGCGCTGATTGGTCCGATGGCCATCTCCGCCTTCCCGTCCATCAAGTCTCGCACCATGCCGTTCCACGTCCCGTTCACATTCGACCCGTACTTGGAGTCCGCCACGTGGTACAGTTCGTACTCCAGCCCCAGGTCCGTGGCGATGGCCTCCATCAGGTCCACCACCAGACCCTCACAGCACTGTATGGTGTAGGTGGAGTTGGTGTCGTCATACTGGTACAGGTTGTCGTCGTTGGTGGTTTCTATGGTGAACTTGTGCGTCGTCCTATTTTCCACGGGAATCAGGCACTTCACGCGAGAGTTGCAGGGATGCTGGGAGTCCAGGAGAGGTGTGACGTAGGTGAACGGCTTCTCTGCGATCGTCACGATGCGTTTCTTGCCGAGGCTGCCGGCGAAGAGCACGAGGTTGTCTCCGGCGCCCGACTTGAGCCGAAGCGTGCCGTCGTCCCATTGGCCAACATCGGCCCACGTCATGTGACCATCGTCTTCTCTCTTCAGGTCCAGCAGGTCGTAGGTGGCTCGGGTTGACATCCCGTTCTGGTCAAACTGGATCAGACTGCCTCTGCTGCGTGTCTTGGTGTGAAGCACGTGTCTGGATTCAGGACGAAAGGAAGAGAGAGGGAGGGTTAATCACGTGTGTTTTCCCACTGCCAAGATAACTGTTACAAAATCTTACGAATATCGTGGCCAACCATGAAATTTGATCACTGTTTCGCATTTTGTGCTAAAACCTAATTTTATCAAAATGAAATTAGCAGTAAACACGTGCAGATTCTAAGAACGTTAACATTGCTCTTGGTACTAAAGACGTTTAAATTGTATGTGAACTTGTGAGGCACTGAAGAACGATGCTGCCCTATCGATGCTCAACCTTGTCTTAGGTGACAACTTGAAAGCCTATAAGATCTGGATTCTCACACTTCACACATGAAAAGCTATTTATTTTGGTAACACAGAGAAACAGACGACATTGGACGTAGGACTCCAGATGCCGGAATGGCGCACAGCAGACGTTCTAGTCTACATGTATGAGACGAAGGGAAGGGGTGGGAGGCGGGAGCCCGCTAACAAGGACAGGAGTATAATGACACGAATGTTTGATTCTGACTTCAAGCATCCTCTACTAGTTTTGGAAAGATTATTTAGCAGTCTGGTCTTGCAAAGTAGAGAAGTAAAGAATTGTAGGTAGAACCTGAAGGACGAATGGGCAACATCAATCAAAAATTCAATGTTTTGAGGCAGAGAGTCATATTCGTAATGTGTCATAAATTGATTGCCAATTCAGACTTGAAGCCTAACTGCAAGCGCGACCACGATGGTTATACGTGTAGCGACAGACAGTGACAATCAAATGAAACTGTATGTCTACTTTTTCTGTTGTTGGGGTTTTGTCTTCTTTGATCAGCCTGGAAAAATAAGCGGGTTGTGGAAGACATTTTTCATTAACATGGCGACATCTTAGGGTTAAAAGAGCTGGATTTCTTTGTCAAAGACTGGTGTGGAAATGTATCGCTACAAATGTCGACTGGGCAGACAGACAGGAACACACCTACGGCCAACTGAAAACCATACAGTACCTGCTCTTAGCAGAGGACAGGGGCCTGTTTATCCATCAGAACGCACCGGGATAGAAACATGTTAATGCTAAGAATTATCTAACGCTGCTGGTGGGGGAAAAGATTAAAATGGACAAAAATCTACATGCAAAAGGAATGCCTCCTATGCGAACTACAGAGCAAATTGCAAAGGGAAGTGCAGAATCGAATGAAAAATGCAAATCTACTGTTATAAACCCATCATGCTAAAGGCTGGTATGATGTAGTTTAATGTACCAGTAACTAGGGTTGGTATGGTACATTGTGAAGTATATTTTAATGGGTTTAAAGTTAACACCATTAAAAGCAATTACAAACATTCAAAATATTACCAACTACTTGAAAGAAAACCTCTACCTAAATTGCAAGCGCAGACTAAAGTGATGCTTTGTCAACAATCGCCACAAGGCTCTTACAGCAGTTGTATGTAAGAGCCGTTTGGCGGTCGCTGTCACATACTTTAGTAATACATAGTTTAACAAGTATAAACCACTTACTTGTAATAATCCTCCGATCGAAACTTTTCATTGTAACTGTCCGAAGCGTCGCAGCACCCCTTCCGGCGCTGCAGAGCTCCGTTCCCGTTGTAATCTCTGTTGACTTTGTTGAAGGAGTCCATTAAAAGAAACGTGCCGTCATAAATCTTGTCAGTAAGGGAGTCGTCACTATACCTCACTGCAACGGCCCCGACGGGATAGTCCTCCAGTATATGCTGAGCTGTAGTGACCGCAGCTTGTGTTAGGATCCACGCGTGGTTTGATCCCGTCAGACCCAGAGTCTTGGCAACCCGAAACACCCTCCTGACGTCGCTGGGAGATCCGTGCAGAACAAACGCCCTGCAGTTACTCTGCTTCAAGTTCATCAGGTGCCGACTCAGACTCTCGTCATCTCTCGCGAGAGAAATCTTCTTGGAGGCTTGCCAGTGTACCCCGGATGTGAGGTTGTGCAGTTTCGCCATGAACTCGTAGTCCATGGAGGTCTGGCCGATGACCAAGGCGGCGAAGCTGTACAGCACGTTCCGCTCCAGCAGGGTGACGATGGCGTGGGCCTGATGGCCAAATGCTGGCTCCAGACGCACCACCAACGGGATGTCCAACTGGAAACGAAAACAGCAAAATGACAATAAAAATTTTTACATTTTGTAAAAAGAGTGTGTCCAAATGTCTCAGATGATTTGTTTTAAAGGTACGTTATGGGATCATTATGGACATCCAAATCGGACATTTGGTCATCTCATTAGAACCCTTTAAACCTAAAACTCAGCCCTATCCTCTACAGCGAATAGAAAGGTTAACCATATTAGAGATGAATCTGCCTACAAAAACCATGTAATGATTTATCGATTCATCAATTGCAATTCATTTAAAAAATCACAAATTCACTTTTTTGCTTCTTAAAATGTTCTATCAATGTCCTAGTATTATTCTGTTATCTATTATCTACCGTAGTAGCGTCTCAAGCACGTCTCCATCGTCTTAACGCCAGGGCATATTTATTGGTATTTTGTATTTAGTAGCTGGGGTACGTTATATTGTGTATTTAATCCAGGCTTTAATGAACACGCTGTTCGAAGTAATCAGTTTGTCCATGGGGTTGCCCTCGGGTCCGTGTAGGGGTCCGCCGCTATCTCTCTTCGCCCAGCGCCTTTGTCAGACTCTGTCAGGGTTAATTGGAGATAGACCGTAAAGCCATGCATCACGAGTGTGCGGCGGTGACAGGGGACAGCAGGCGCCCACGGGAGGGTCGGCCATGGGTGGCTGAGCGGGATGGGGAGTTAGTGAAATGAGGCAAGAAGAATTTTGTAGGTCAGGACACTCAGCGAGAAAACATTACGATGGCCATTGAGTGTGAGCGGTATACCAAAATAGAAGATGTCTCATAAGGAAAATTAATGTCTATTTTATTCCAAATAATACCAATAATTTGGTTGCAAACACGTTTAACAAAACGATATATCAGCCAACGCTCGTTCTGGTCCATTTTTCCTACTACACGATAACACCATCTGAATTCTCCCCCAAATACTCAACGGTTCTCTTCCGCCTAAAAACCAGGGAGCGTGATATTAGTAGGATTAGCGTTGAATCATCAAGACTATTTCTCATGAGTGTGGAGAACGTTACCGGCGAAGCTTCAATCTTATCTGTAACTCCCTCCCGTGTGGGTGTCTCCTGAGACACACCACGTACTGCTGGAGAAGCAGATATCCTGATTGATTCACACCCCAGAACACTTCTCAAGACTACTGACTCAGGTGGATGGAGTATCTGGATACCCTGGGGAGTATTAAAGTGGTAGAGTTTTACCGCAACTTCTGCTCTTTCCAGGCAGGAATAGTGGTGTTACTGCATAGTTGCACTTATGATGAAGACTCTTGCCTCTGGCTAAGTTATGTAAAATGTAAGTGTTATAGTTACATGTAATATAAAGTTGGACGTGTTTCTTGTCTCATCGTTTCTCATTCAAGGCTTGAGGAAAAGTTTTCATTGCCTCTTCTAAAGTAATTGTTTTTTGGTTGTTTTACATGTATGTAAGTTTCAATGTTTAGGAACCAATGGTTAAGGCTACGACATAAGAGTGCTTGATGACTATTCGGGTGGGCCAGTGGGTTGAACAAGTTGTTGATACATAATGGCAGTGCAGTTTAGATATTGTCTGTTGTTTTGATGCGCGGTAGTTTTAGATAATCATTAACCACTGCTTGGTAGAAAGGTCAGTGTCCGTGAAAGTACTTTGCATGAATGTAACTTACTTCGGTAACAGATAGAGTTCGTGTCGTTTTCTGGGATTCAATAATTGAGTCTTGAGACCACGTCTAGAGTGCGTGCAGTTAGGTCTATGAAAATCAATTTCCAATGTCTTGTACCATAGCTATACTTGGTGTAGTTTTCCTCTGTGCAGAACCCCCGGAAATTACACTGTAGTCACGCCCATCTGTCTCCCATACCTGAATCTGTCTAGTCGTCAGAGGCAACGTTAACACCTCTGTTCTGGTCGATCTGAGCTTTCCTCGTCTTCTTTGTAATTAGAACAGACGTCAAGTCAATATCGATGTGAAAACGCGAAGACGAGCGTACAAATAACATGTCTTAAGGGTGTACTTAAGATTCAAAATGGTGTTTGAGGTGTCTGACCTTAGAGAAGCTGTATTTTGCTGGAATATCTACCGTAGCTATCAAAACAAGAACAAAAGTATTAACTGCATCAATGGAGTATCTTGGTATTCATTTTGTACATGAATAACGGGTACAATAGTCGGGCAGGAAATTAAAGTGTTTGGATCTTCCATGCTACAGGCCATGGTGAGGGGCCATCATTTAAGCACCATTCTATTCAGCAAATCATATCAAAGCAAAACAGTAATAGAGTCAGTGGGAACACCAAAGGGCCTCTTAGGCAAACCTTCAAACTTTTGTTTCCTCATTATCGGCGCTTTCCACATCTCCATGTGGGAACAGCCACACGTTAGTCCTTTCATCAATCGCCAGTCTCTCTCCCATCCCGGCTTAACCGCAGGAGGCGCGCATAATCCTACTTAGCGCAGACCAAAGCGCCTCTGTGGCATTTTTAGCCGAACCTTCCATTCAAAGTGATGCTTAACTTTCATTCCCCCTCATGGTGACACATCTTGCTTCAAGCTGACGCCGTTTGTACCTTCAGGATCTCTTGATATCACGAGGTCAGACTAAATATAGACTACGTGCGAATGAAACTTTAGTCCGGCGGAGGAGATAATTATCTCAGGGAGCGGCATAGTGGACATTATAGTAAGTCGGCTGCACACATCACTTGATGGTAAGAACAGTAGAATAAAGGCTTAAGAGACGTCAGTATAGGTTGAGAATATCAGTATTGCTTTGAAGCAGCAAAATGGAAATAAGTTGCAGTATTCATGATCTTGAAAACATAATAGAATCAAGGAAATGATAGAATCAAGTAATGGCCATGGTGTCTTCCGATCATTTGTCTTCAGCAAAAGCTAAGTCAAGGCTTTCCCAGTCTTAAGTCATGACATTCGCTAGTACATATTTTGTATTTCATTGGTAGTTTTAGGAATTTTTGAGCAATTTGTTGTAGTTGATGTGAGAGGTACGAAAAATGGAAAAAAGCTATACGTTTGGTGACTAACTCGAAGATACCAGACAGACCGAGTTTGTACCAGATTCAGGGCGTTATGTACATTGATCTGGCCGACTGGCAGGAGACTGTTCCCCCTTCTTCATCGTGCACGACCTCGATCTACCAGGGAGACATCGTCCATTATCCAGGACGGGTAATGATCTTACACAAACTAGGTGCTTGATGCGCTGTCTTACCGGCACCCAAATGATTGCATCTGAGTTGGGCGGCTTATCGAGTGAACAGGGTTTCAATGAGACCAATTTGCCGGGAGAAAAACTGCCGCTTATTATTGGATGTGGCATCATCCTTTGGAGCAAGAGAACCCTAAATGATGCTGCCATGCTATAGAGTTCAAACGATGGTTTTCATCATTAATTGGTGGAGCTAAAACGCATAGTTTTCCCATTTATTACCCGGTGTTATAGACGATAATCGCATTGTCAGTAGACCATGACTACAAGTGTTTTCTATTTCATCTTCTTACATAGGTGGAGTAGGTACTTAAGTATTGACCCCACGTGAACAACTCATCTACATGCTCATGGACAGCCGTAATGGTGTTCCATTTATAACCTATAGGAAATTGTAGTGGTTATTAAGAGATAAGATGTAATGTTGTTGGGGAGAGTCACGATGCATTTTGTATTGCAAATGGATTACCCTATCAATGCTAATGGTTTTAACACTCATCACAGAGACTCCTGCTTGACGTAGATAAACCTACCAGGCCACGGCAAACGACGTTTGCATCAATGGCTAATGGGAGGAAAGTGATATATCTGAAACAGACTGGTCTTCGATTCATTGGACGGTGTTTGTAGTAGGCTAATCAGAGCTTTGTAACAGTAAGAGTTTCATTCCGTGCATCGTCCACTTCTCGAAGTTTAGTCCTTATTTGATAAATCGTTAAGCATATGACGGTTGGTTCTGTTCATATGTCCGAGATGCTGTTATTTCACGCTCCAGAGTATGTGTGCCGTTCCACCAGCTGTCGGTATGCTGTGATTAGGTCCCCCCAACTCTCAGTTGAGAGGCACGCTTCGATTTTCCGACCGAACTTTCAAACCTCACTATTCCAATTATACTCAATATCTACAACTGGATAAAACCCGGAGATGTACTTCCGGACGTTTCGAGTGACATCCATAACTCACATTCAGCGGCACTAGAATAAACAGGCAGAACAATGCAATACAAGTACAGCCAACTAAAAAAAATGGTTTAACCTGTCAATTCACTAACTCCTAAGGATCGTGTGAAATTCATGTCACTCAAATGTAAATTTAAAAATCATGTTTGCATAGTTTCATATGATGAGAAAATACAATAGGAAAAGTCACTGTCCTTTGTGATGCAAAGTGGGGTCCCATGTACTGGAGAGTTCAAACGATACTAGTTCTGGCAGATATAACAGATGCTAATTTTCATAACATCGCTAAAGAAGGCAAGGTGTCCCTAGCTCAGTAAACTAATTAGAATGGCTCCCAGAATCGCAGAGAGCACACTTTTTAAACATATCACTTAAGGGTCTTGTCAGTTTCTATCGCAGGTAATGCTTCAAACATGGCGGTAGTGTACTTATCTTCAGTTAGCTGTTAATAGCCTGGCTAACAAATGACACGAGGACGGCCAGATGGGTCGTTCCCTCTGATAGAATCCAGATGATAAACTTTAGTTACAGAATCGTCGTCTCACCTTTTTAAATGGGAAGAAGATTAATGTTGTAACACCAGCGTATAACACACTTATATATATATATCAGTCGCTGTGTCCTTGAAGAGTTTCACCTTCTAACGGGACTAACTCTACGTCTCTTATAACCAAATTTTCCTGTATCAATGATCCACACACCTCAGAATGGAAAGAGTAATTTTGATGTTTCATTTGTTTCATGTCACAGAATCAGACATCGTTTTGTACGTCCCGACGGAGGCGCTTACCCAACACCCTGCCCAAGTGAGTGTGAGTCTAGCTAAGTCGACAATGTCGTCTGAAGTACAAAAGGTAAAACGACTGCAGAACGCACGGCACTGGATGAGCTTTGTAATAGCGTATTCAATTGAGGTCCATGGAAGGAAATTACCTTTCGTAATTACTTTTCCTTGAACTTTGTATCTGACTTTCAAACGTTCTACCCAGAAAAGAACCTCTTGGCAATCCCGGAGTGATTTTAACCTGCAATTTGCATAGTCCTGCCATCTCTCTCCATTCTCTTGTTTTAATGGCGGTGGCCGGTGGAAATTGGGGGCATCCCTGTGCTTTTAGCCTCCTCAGGTGGCTTCTCCTAAGTGCCATTAACACTGATGGGGTCAAAGTGCGAGAGGCAATTTCAACAGGAGATACGCTTGATGTACCCTCATTAGACCGGTTTGTGTGGGAGAGAGCTTCACACCGCACAGGGTCTACTGAACTGCCGGGAGGCACGGCCATCGCGCCGCTGTTAGAAACTCGGCGGGCGAGGAGGCACAGACGTCGGTCTATTTATCAACGTCAAGCCGACTAAAATCAATTAACCTTTCAGCAGGAAAATAATCTCGTCTCGACAGCTCTCTGCTTGCCGAGACGGTGTACACCAGAGGGGTAGTTGTGGAGAGGATAAAAGACATGCATTATTATGTCTGATAGATAACATCGAACGGCAGGGTGTCTGTTACCTGCGTTGTGTGGCAAAACTAATACAACTGTAAAGTTATATGCTAGTTGCGAAACGTTTGTCAGAAATGATGCAATAGAATGTGGAACAATATATTTGACAAAGGTTAAAATGTCTGTCAAATGTGTAAAACAAGAGAGAATTTGTATTGTCCTCTTCAGCCTCCGAAGTTGGGAGTTATCATAAAATGTTTAAGAAAATAATTAATGGTAATGCCAATATCGAGCGCTGTTGCCATCCTTTTCGCCCATCTAACTACTCCTGTATTCAATACACATCTATGGCACTGGTATAGCATGGCAAACGAACTAGACAATATATTCAAACAGAAAAAGATAGCCTTTATCATGGTTAAATGTAGCCTTTATCGTTCATGACGTCAATGGGGAACTATAGACCACAGTTTGTATTACAGTACAACAAGTTGATCTGGAAATGCTGTAGTATCACTGAGCATAAATTACAAGTAATAAACTCAACTGAACGGCGCTCTATCAGTGGGGTATGACGCAAATTGCTACAGTATATTCCCAAAGCATGTCCCTGCTTAGTGTGATAAATGACGCCTTTCTTGGCCCTTGAAACGGAGGCCATGCCATGTCGCATTATGGCCAGTAAATCTTCCCATCCTCCCTTATCATTAGCTTAAGAGGACGATGCTGCTTTATTCCGCCATATTGAGTACAAGCTATACGAATGACTTTCACATTTCGCGTAGAGCTCGGTTTTTTCGTCATAAAGCGGACACAATCGGCTGATCTATGCCTCTAACGTATGGCGTCTCAGTTGAGCACAGTTGATATGGCTATGCTGGGCAAAAAATAGATACGTTATTTCTTTGGGGACTAGCACTACACTGATATCAATTTGATGGAAGCGGAGCGCTGTAGGCTAAAAACTTTGCTTTAAGTAAACCAATAGACACAACAATGATGCGTTCTGTAACCTCATTTAGGACATTGAGTATGTTAAGTATGTGGTATTGTAATCATAAAAGGCTCGTTTTCGATAAATATCTATATCAATTTGAATATCTTTGTTTGGGTGAATTAGCCACCTACAAGCTAGCAGGCAATCCATAACTTCTTGAGGAATACTTCAAACATAACCAAGCACCGTTATTTACACACGATATCACGTGATATCAAAACATAAAACTTGTTGACAAAGGTTATAACGTGATGGGCCACGCTGTCCATACTGTGTGTGAAAAACGCAAGCCTATAAATCCATCTAATGGTGCGCGCAAGGCTGTAGGGGTGTACTTTATAACTTTCACGCTCGACGATTGAATCGTAACCCATCTAGAGACTGTCAATGCGCAGTAGAAAGTCGTCACTCGGTAAAGGTCGTAAAGTGGCGGCGAGACGGAATAGCATCCGTCTTGCCTGACAGCCGCCATGTTTTCTCCTCCTGCTCCATACATCAGTAACGCTTGCTGCCCGAGATCACAGGAGGCGGAAGTGGTGCTGGCTGATAAGACTCTTTGCCGCGGCATGTATGGGATCTCCATGCGATGAATGGACACTTGACCCAGTGTTATCTCGTCAGGACACGCCATTCATCAAGACCAGATAGCGCCGATGACTCGACAAAATGATTCTTTCTGAAGTTTTAAAGCTGCGATGTGTAGGAACAACCCTGAAAAGTCTTGACCGGACATTACATCACACGGACCTGCTAGGCAGAGCCAGTTTATACAGTCATGAGACAAATGTAAATGGTAGCTGTTGTTATGTTTATTCCAGAACTATTCTTACCATTTTTGCTGTACATTGAACAAAGGATAAGAGATCATTTGAAAAGATCATAAAAACATATGTAAAGAAAAAAGACAGCCACGATTTTTAGGAATACCTCATGAGTAATGTGTGATGAAGGCAAATGACTTGGAAGGTAGCAATATGAAATATCTATTATTAAGGTTGCATGGATGAAATTAGTGCTAATGAAAGCATGTTACCGTAGGAATTGCCACATATCCAGCACACATCAACTGGTCAAACTCCCAACACCTTGCTGAGTGATTGGTTGATGCATTACAGCGATATTGCCTGTACGAGTCAGTGGGCACATAGGGTGTTGACGTATCTGACGTCAAACATGGACCAGCAATCTAAGAGGCATTACTTTACATGTCTGTTAAAGTTGGCATATGTCAACTCATCAGTCTTTTGGGGAAACTTGCTTTCTTGATTGTAACTCATTAGAGTTGAAAACTTGGTAGCCCTAGATCTTGATTCAATCATCACTGTATACCCATGACTACGTGAACTAATCAAATGGACAATATTACCACAGTATCAAATCAAAATTTTGATGCTGCCTCATACATGGATATGTTGACAAGAAGAAGATATTATCAACTCCGTCCATGATAATATGCCAGAAGCTGTAATTATTTTACCAAATAATGCATCCGCAGCATTATAATCTGCCGAATGAAAAATATCTCATTATGGATCTCTCATTATGAGTTACATACACCCTAGGGCAATCTCTCATCTGGCTTCAAAATCTATCATGTGTCAAATCCTTCCAATGCAGCAACCAACCAACCTCAGCGATAGTCAGGGCCCAACTTGTATGTTAGCAGAGCAGCAGCGTACAGCTCACAGCCAGCCAA
>NC_049993.1:10491930-10548758 GCF_000003815.2 Branchiostoma floridae | reverse complement strand
GCTAAAAAGTTGGGCGGAGAAAAAAAGGGAGACGGCAGCTGCAGCTGCATGCTGCATGTAACTCTAGAGGATCCCCAAACAACGTCATCCTTTCTAGGCATTCTGCTAATGTGCATTTACGTTCTGTGTTCCGTCCTAGTTCGTTCCCGGCTAGCCGATCAGGTTTGAGTAGATCTACAATCTATCCACCGCGGGACCTAGTGGCGGCACGGTGACTGGCACCTCGATAGCTTTAATGAAAGATATGAGACATCATGACCGACCTGTTGATACGGCGTTAGAGGATTGTAAAACCCAAGAAGCCTTTCTTCTGTACAAAAAAACCCACAGAGCTGATGAGTTGTTGTGATGAATACATCATTGAAGGTCATAATACCGGACATTACTCACGTGAATACCTGCGTCACCTGAAAGCACGTCATAACTGTAAATTCGCCATAACTATATCTACACGTATTACACAGGATAGATTTGGGGATAGTGAAGCGAACATGTAGTCATCTTGTATCAATGTCAAATCTTTTGACAGATAACGTTTGATTTACTCATGATATATATTTAGCTCACTTTCAAAAGGTACAATCCTCAGACGGGGAGGAAAATATCAATCTTAACGAACCAAGACATTCACGTCCACAGAAAGGCGTCGGTATTCAGTAGCTGTCATTATTCAAACATCTAATTCCTAACGTTACTTTGATATTGGCAATCATATATACTTGACGAGCGGTCTACTTGCACAATCACGCGTCAGCCGCTCTATGAAATCTCCAGATTATCCAAAATGTCGAAAGGTCAAATGAGCAACGGCGTTAGCAGGGAACTCACAGAAGGAATCTCGCGAGAGGTCATAGGTCATTGTCATGGGAGTCAAATCTCCAGAATAGTGAAGACCATGCATTAAGAATGAGGCGGTCAGATACGTGACATATACATATTTACCAAAACTCATTGTGATTTTACTTTACGAAGCAGCAATCGTATATATCATACGTTTTGTGCCTTTCTGGAATCAACATATTTTCTCTCAAACATTTGTTGTATATCATACGGTTTCAGAAACTGATACAGTTGATACATCGTTGTCATGCTTGTACGACAAACATGCTAATAATGTCGACATGAAATATTCATTATTTGCCTTCCAAACCATAACAGGTATCAAACAGTCCAAGGTTTGTACATGATACCTCAATCCTGCTCCCGCATGATAGTTTTGGTGGGAAGACTTGATAGCGTCAGCGCTGCCATTGTCGCCATATTAATGAGCGTGTGGACGACACGAGGCAGATAGAAAATCCACAATCTTAATCAGGCTAGAGAAATAAAAGGGAGCCTGTGTATCCTGATAAGCCCGAGGTATTAAGATTGCCCAGATATTATGGCGGCAAGAAATTGGACTGGACGTTTAGGTCGTTTTTCTTGGAGACAAACGTTGACCTTCCGAAGTGTCTCATAAATCACGCCCCCCTCCCTCCCACCGTAATGACGAATTGGAAACCCATAGAGAAATTGGCATTGGGATGTCACGGTTCGCCTTTAGTCAATCTCTTCAGTCCACCCACGGCTATATCTGAGCAGGACAGATAAATCAATTATACAAACCCTGGGAAAACCGGCTCGTAAAATCAAGGACGTTACATAACGTCATTGGTAACATGTAGGCAACGATGAAGATGCAGTGTCAAGCTGATATGAACTGCAATCGTTGATGCAGAGGGGACACCATGATTTAATCATACAGTTCTAGAAAGCTCTGGCACAACAGTGTTTTTCTATTTTGTTTTGCCTCTAACCTTCTTGTCTATTCTTTCTCAGGATTTATCTGTTTTCGAGTATTTGTTTAATAAGAACGTATTTCTGAAGTGCAATGTATGGCACAAGTCCAAAACGTTAGACATTCATGGGGCCCTTTGTCTTCTATTTGTCACATCTCATGCACCTTCCCGTGGCTTTTAATCTCCTAACCTTAATACATTTATGAGTTTTTCCAGACGTTTCTAATCTGTGGTATGGATGGTAGTTCACAGAGAGTTCTAGCGCAAGATCTATGGACGACCAATATGGCGGACAGTGGCCATACGTGAAGATAGGTTGATGATTCCGGCCGCAGTATTCTATGCGAATGATGTAGACCTCTAGGTAAATCGATCTGTTATCTTGCAGTTGTTTCCACATACAATAACCCATTCTGAACGGTCGTCTGATTATGACGCATGGCGATCGTCTCCCAGGATGCCACCAGGGCTTTGTCTAATGATGAAAGATTGCTTTATGACTTGCAGATATGGAGTATTAAGTTTAAATTGATGAATCCTAACGATTCTCCAAGCTCTCATTAGTGCCTTTTCAGCATGCAATTTTATGGTCATGACGGATCGGGTCTGCAGTGTGAAGCTGAAGATCTGTACTAGATGTTCCAAGCTATTGTGCATAACCACGGGGTCTAATGGGAAAACATGTAGTATGGAGGGGTTTTGCTGAGCATTACGAGACGGGGAGTGATATCTCATGATAAAGCATTACCGTGTATGGGGAGACGTGAGGTTTTCTCTCAAAACGCTACGGTAGTTTATATTGAATTCCTTATTAAAACCGAATGGAAAGGGCTTGGGAATACATTCATTTTTTTTAAGAAGAAATATGTTGACGGCAATGAGGATTGTCTTTTATTGCCATGGCCATTTAGAAGAAGGGCGTACTAGTATTTCTGAAGCATTCTTATCCACCTTCAAAGCATATAAGCGTACCACCATACGTTCGCAACAGTTGATAAATTGTATGTGGATTCCCTTCTTGAACACTGCGAAAGAAAAGATGACGCCCAAAACAGGCAATATTTACAGAACTTTCCGCTGTGTTACGACCGATTTAGAAGCTCTTCACAGAGTCATGAGTTTCTGTGTGTTTGACCCTCGGGCCTCCTTCAGAATAATCAATCTAGACAAGAAGACTTCCGACAGGATGAAAAGATGACATTGACTTTCATGGCGCACGCCTTTCATTTACACTTCCGTAACCATGACGTCACAGTTATGTAAGGAACTAATGACTACAATTGTTACCAGACACCCCACAGCTAAAACCGTTTAAAGAAATATTCCATTTGGGTTACAATCTCGTATTTTAGTCAATGGTAAACACATGGAATTGTTTTGCCGAATAATTGCAAGGATTTTGCACGTTCTGTCTATCAAATTTGGAGATTCTTATTAGTCGGGGCAAGTGCGAAGCAACAATAGAATTTTTAAAAAAGAAAGATTTTTGACATGTTATTTGTTTCTTTAATACATCATTGGGATCTCGCAGAGTATACGACAATATGGTTTGCATTGTAAAGTTACTTCTAGTGACAGAAGGATGATATTGATCTAACCTTACCGGAGAGGTACTTATTGTCGGCAGTAATTGATCTGTAACAGTATGGCCCAACCGTGTTGGACATTAGCTGATTGCTACACCATTTATTATGCGTTACCAGGAAATAGGCCATCTGGTATTGGCAAAATAAACGGAAAACCAAATAGAAACGGACGGAGCCTCATGAAAACTTTGTTTAATCGATAGTTTCCGTTTGTTGGTAAATGCTTTTACCGCGTTCCGGCAGTGGCGTCGGTAACAATCGTATGTGGACAGAATGACTAATGCGGTTATGAATGGCTTTCAACAGCCTTGGTTATGGGTAAGAATTGGCCCTGAAAAGAAACTGTACAGCCTTAGGACAAAACTGGATGTAGATGCTTCTTTATACAGTGGTTGTTATAGGTTTCAGTGAAATCGTGCTAAAATGTGGCCAATTATGGCTTGTCGGTCTGAAGTCTTGTGGGGGTGTTGCTGTCCCAGAGGTAGGTACAACTTACTCAATCTGTCCCAATCACTAAGGACACGTGACTTTCGGCACGTGTGACGGCATTGATGGGTCGAATGATGTCGGTATCGTCCCCCGTCAGACAGCTGAATGAATCTGGGCGAGTCAGTCGAAAATTCTAGATGAGTCATTCTTTACTTGGAGAAGAGTTAATCTTTTCATGATATATTTTACCAACTCAGATAGTAGTACATGAAGAGGTTTTTCTGTCAATTTTCTTGTAATCATCTAGCCAGGCTGTTAAAAGCCGTATATATCTGCAGCTTGCCTAAGGTATGCGGTGCCAGAACTCCCTTTACCGTATCTAGTTACCTCATCACACTTAACGGAAGGGGACCAATAGATCTACAAATCCTAGGATGGAAACCCATTACCCACAGGATTTGAACCCAGAGCCCTTGGCACTGCATCAACTCCACCACATTCAGCACGGGAAATGCGCCTTCACCGTCTAGATTTACATCATTATTAAGATACATGCCAAGGAGTAAACCAGAACGTCCCCCCAAAACATTACATAGATTGGTGTTCATTTATCTCGGAGCGTTGAGCATTCTCTCCTATCTATAGCAGTGTCAGAGAGACGACCCAGCGTTTTATAAGGAGCCCTCGACAAGGAATTGCCTATCATTCTTCTGGTCCCGTGTTTTCAATCACATTCATTGCATCTTAGCATCTCATGGGAATACCAAAGAAGAGAGGAATACTCAATAGTAATGATGTCGTCATTTTCAATCACGTACTGTCCTTATGTGACATCATATACAAACTAACTGTTTCTAAAGCTGCCACACATACATGCCGTTTCACCAACCTCAATTAAGGAATACACTCCTTCATAAAACCGTTATCTTTCCCCCGTGGACAGACGGCAATGAAGTATCGGAAGCAGTTGTACCGTCTTCATTTTGACTTATCTATTATTACGTCCATCAAACGATGGCTTAAGGGAGTTAACATGGTGAACTTGGAGGTTTTGTCATTGGTTAGTTAGCGGACCGTGAAATGGAATCCCGAACAAGGGAATTCATAGTGATTTACCAGCTGGAGGGCGCTGAATGCTGAGTGCTTCTCTGGAGAGGGTTGTGTTTATTTCTTTGATGTTCCTGTTAGGAAGACATTTCTCAAATAGGAATCATCTTTAAATGTAGATGACCTGACTGTCTTGTGCGATTATGCTGACGATATAGCACAATGCATTGGATCAGGGAACCAGTAGTGCTACGAAGTATAACTTAGCCGAACTTAATCATGTAAGTAAGACTTGTTCGTCATTCGTTGTGATGATTGGTGCATTGTCTATTAAAATGTGGCTTTTAAAAGTGTTCTTTTAATCATTTCATATCTAAAGATTAAGATGAATTAAAAGTCACGACAAGCAAGTATATTTCAATCGAGCGGAGTAAAATTCATCAAAATTCCTGAAATGAACTTATTCTCAGAAATATCTTGATATAAACAAGCAAAGCAATGTATCAGGTGCTTTCCTTCTACAGAACTATAGGGGCTGCCCAAACTGCCTACCTGTCTCCTAAATAAAAGAGTAATAAGAAGAAAATGTAGTGGGAATGCTGAAACGCCCCAGCAGAGCCCCTGGCCCCAGGAGCCCTTACTTATATGATATCCTGACTTAACATTGCTCTTAGCGGTTTGGGGTAAAAGATAACGACGCTTTGACGAACTTCACGCATAGACAGCATAGCTCTCAGCTATGGCCAGGACACTTCAAAATCAATAAACTGTCATGACCACGAGCATGAGGTAGCCCTGTTCGGTTCACAGACTGCAGAGTCCTTGGTTATCAGAGTCATTTCCGACCGCCTTTGGCAGGCATACTCCTTACATTAAGATACCAATTAGGAAAAGTTGAATTAGACGTTCACTGATTGCAATTGAACCGGCGCGCTGCCGGCATTTCAATTTGGCTGGCGGGGTAATGATTTCACCAAAGTCGAAGTGACGGGAAAGATGAGTTGTGTGTGCCTCCTGGGTAATCTGATTAATTATCCTTTGATAACCGAGAACCTTTTGTTGATGAAGTCTGATACTGCTATGTAATTACCGGCGTGAACGGGAAACGCATAGAAGAAGCGAGTACACAAAAGGGTTGATCTGGGGTGATATCATGTGGATATTTCTAATCAAAGCTTATCGTTCGGTATCCAAACATCGTTGGAGGGGAAGATGTACCAATTTAAGCAATGCAAAACTTGTCCTTTTTCTGTTGGTTACTTACACAAATAGGGCGGATATTGGGCAACTTGCTAACACACACACACACACACACACACACACACACACACACACACACACACACACACACACACACACACACACACATAAATATACACATGCACAATTTGATCGAAAGGTCAACAAACTTCTTACATGCCTTGTGATGCTCAGCTCATCAAAGCTCTAGGTAGTAGATTCCCAATAGGATATTCACCATACCCTTACCCTACAGGCAAGTCCTTTCAATTCATATTTGTTAGCATCATTATATATTCAAAACTATGAGCAGATAGGACGCATGACGTACACTTCAAGCAGAAAAATACAAAATGATAAGATATTTGAAGCAAAAAGCGATTACGACTGTTATTTGAATTTTCTGGAGATATCTTCCTTAGAGTTCCATCATATATATTCAGGCGGTAAATGAACGCCGCATCGACCAATTTAAATGCAAGGTGATTTCCGTGCCCTGTACACGTTATCATAATGTTTGCAGCTGTGCTGTTATCGGTGGGGAGAAGTGACTTGTTTCTGTTCGGAAGAGTCGGACGTGCCTTGCACACTGCAGTAGTCGCTGTCATTTTCTTGGCTCCGGTCAAGAAACGTCTTGCGTTTCAGTCTAGCTTATTGCTAATACCACGAAGCATTATATTTGTCGATATTAATGAAATATTACGTTTCATACATAAAAAATCTGCAATTATTCATACACTACAATTTAATTATCTTTAATTGAAGTACCATGGTTAGGGTATTATGAAGAGTTTCCTTCGCTTTAAAACATCTGATTTGGCAATCAGCGTTGTCCAATGTTGGAGCGGCTATTTCATTGTTTATTCTTGTCATTGTCAACATGTGTCCATCTTTCTTGTATATCCCCGTCCATCAACGGGTACATAGTGCTACAAGTAAACATCTTAACTCATTGGTGTACAAAAACATTTAGTAACATAACGTTATATCTATTTGATGAAATAAGCATCAAAATGGCCTCATAACATTGTCCATACTGTAGATGATCTAGTACAGAATTCAGTGAAAGACGAGTCAACATTTGAGAGAAGAATGAAAGCCTCCTGTGTTTTTCTGATGGAAAAATCGATCCATCCTTTAGCTTGTCCTTCTGCCTGGAAGAAATCCTCGCCGTTAATATTTCAGCATGTTCTGTTATTCTCCTGTGAGCAGTTCTCTAAAGGAGTCTCATTAAACTGAGATGTAGACAGAAAGGTTAGACAACGTCTCAGTTTCCCGGTGTGCTATAATGTCCCCATAGATGTGTTCTTATTACTGAAGTATGTACTAAATAACCGCGGGAGGTATCATTATAGTCAGAGTCATTAGCCTCTCATGCCACTATCGACCCCTTGATCGGTAGGATAGGAGCTGTTATTCCAACTGCTCGTCAATAATGGAGTCCATAGGTCATTATATAGAAAAAGGGACGCACAGCTTCAGTGGAGATGTTGTGGTTCGCACCATGGGCTAGCAAATTGCCCTAACGAGAGACATCGAGAACTGGTCCAAATTTAAAGGGTTGCAGTTCTTGTACTAAGACGTAGGAAGTACTAGAAGAAGACGACATTGATGATGTAAACATCCAATGACGGGAAAAGAGAAAAGACGGGGGTAGAATGAAGGTAGTTCAAAGGTTAGCTATGTAAAAGACAAGATAATGGCTCTACATCTTTACGTCATCTTGGAAAAGTATCTCTTTGCGTCTTGTGGATAGGTCAAAGATGATAGTTTACTGTCAGACTAAAAGACTATATACTGTAAAGACTATACAACCCCACGTAGTCAATACTCTAGTCAACTATTTTATTTGCACAGTATAGTAGCTAACATAAAGGAATCAGCATAAATGTGGTATCTGAGCATAGTTTACCAGCCCATCTCTTCTCGTCCATACACTACACTACATCTTTATCACAGCAATTAGATCCCACGAACAAAGCCATCATTTTAACATTTTACCTGCAGCAGCCTTTTACAAACGATAGACAAAGCCGCCACAGAGACGTCATAAAAGGCCTATCCACCGGGGGATCGTTATGGAGCCAGGTAACGACGTCCGCTAATGCTGTCTGCATACAGATTGGACTCGTAAGGGTGCTGCTCCGCATAAAACATTTCTCCTTGGGTTTGTCTCAGAGACGCTGCCTTCTAGCTTCAACCGGTCCAACCTTTTTTTTGCCAAAAGCAACGTACATTTTAGTAAATTTTTATTACATATTAAACCGCAAATTACATTACCTACATAATACATTGAATACATATATTCTTGAAATATTTAAGAATCATTCAGACATTGCATAAGACCTACAATTGCTTTTACATAACGCCAACGTAATATTTTTGACGGAATATCTGTCATGTGTGCTCCAGAGCTGCACCGCAAGCGTCATAAATCATTTTAGACTGATCGTGGAAAAATCGTCAGGTTCCAAGATTACATGTCTGCATCCATATCAGCGCCCCCCTGAGTCAGTTCTTATACATGCACATTTGGTAATGATTTATACAGTGTTTTGGAATGTGTCTTCTTTTTGTTTAAAGCAAGCCGAGACGACAGCGAAGCCACTGCCGGTTCCTCACATCCATATGTGTGCAGCATCAGGAGCCCCGGAGGTGCTGGGGCTGTGGATCTCCTCCTTTGAGATGCTCACGAGTTCCCCAGCAGATCGTTAAGCCCGCAGCCATTTTGAAACCTAAGCTGAAGCTCCGCAGAGCTGCGTGTTCGGACGGGATGGTTCCACTTAATAGTACAAAAGAGGACCGCAAAGGCCGGCACCGATGGAATGGAGAACGTGCCGACAATGACAATTCGATAAGATCGTACAGGTTGATCCAATGAACCATGGCAAACCAAGACATGTATAAGAAACACATTTGACAGGAGATATCAAATCGTTGTTTCCTGTCAAAGTAGATATTTTCGGAGAAATAAGGCATGAAGGAATTGGGTCTTATCTCAATCTCAGATTTGTTAAAGTAATACAATCTGATCCGGTTTTAATGCAAAGTTTAAGGATCACGCACTGATGAAACATCCACACTCTCACAACATTTGACTCTAAATGTCGCATCCAAAAAGCATCGTGATGAATGATAAATGTATAATAGTGGGCTACTGTATTTGAGGACTATGATCTACGCCCTTCTAATCGATCGCATATCACGCATCAGCAGACACAACATGGATAATCATCTTCGTCCAGATCTAAGATGATGCCTCAACTGAACGAGCCTTGTACAGAACGGATTTCACTTCACAACGCAATGTGACGTAGGGAAGGAATATGAATTAGTGTTCTGTGAGAAGATACCACTCTATATACACAGATAAATAGCCCTATCTACATCTCCACTTATCTAAAATGAATTGTTCCGGCCGATAGGGAACGATCAAGATGGAGTAACGATTGTGTGCATCTTCTATACTGTATTGAGGGGAACAGTTCAATCTGTTTGTTTATGAAGTAGTTCATCTTAATCAATGTATGTAACGCTTGAATGTTCATGAGTGCAAGTAGACATGAACAGGTGGAGAAACACATATATAGCGTTGTATGAAGTTAATATAAGACCTGAAACTGCACATTGATATCAAATAATGCTTATCTTTAGGAATCGTCTGAGTGTAAATCAGAGATGGAAACCTTTTATAAGCGTGGTAATTAAAATCCAATTTCACAACAATGTCTAATGTCAGCATGATTTTTTTTGTTTGCAAGCTAAAAGTTTTACATAGATCAATCCCACTGTCGTAGGTTTATTGGCACTTGATATTACACGCTCTAGGCAGTGCTGATATCGTGGTATTTCCGGCAGGAGCACGTATATATCACTACGTTTGAGATCACATCAATATATCAACAGTAAAGGTAAAGTGCAATAGCACACTAGCTTACATGTTTTGTCGATTAACTGTACCTACTGCGACCTGTATATCTATGATACGATTGCACAACTTTAGCCACGTAAGATATATGTGGTATATTTTTTTCAATTGAGTTTACAAATTCTTGTGGTACTGTTGCTTTCGAGTTGTTTAGACCTTCGTTTTGTATTACATGTATACATAGTAATGTATACTAGTAATGAATACTATATGTGTAATGCGAAATGTGGAATCTTTCCGAGGTTCTCACAGACTGTGTACTGGTAAATTGTCAAAAGGTCAAGTTTTAAATAAATTTTCCTTTGTACAGAAAGCCGTATACAGAAAAGGGGATGGCCGTTTATGCTAAATATTGAGGTTACATGAAATCATAGAAAATTTGCATTTACAAAATAGTTGTACATCTAATTTTTTTATCATTGTGATGTAAAAAAAACTTGTGTTCTCCTTTGACATGGGTTCATTTCAAAATATCCTCACTTTTGAGAAGTCTTTAATCATGATGATCAAGTTAATGGAGTGACCAATGAAGTGCTGTTTTATGGAGATTGCTGTTGATTTCCACACGAACTATGCTCATCATGATAACGGTCTGTAAAATGCAGGAAAAACCCCATCAAGACTTACTATATCAAATTGCTCGTGAAATTGTAATTCGGCAAAAAGCTCGTTAAGCTACTTTTGATGGTGGAGGGGGACGTGAAGGACAATCTCACAATTTGGCGTCCAATCAAAACATATTGTCACACTTCATGCATTAAGGGAACCCAGGTCGGTAACTTTCAAATCACACCATACAATATCAACTATCTCAGCTATATCCTAATTGCCCGAGTGATAATCATTGACCGTGTGCATCAATCCGTGAAGAAGAGGTGTGTAACAGAGAGAAAGAGGCACGTAGATAGTGCAGGTAATGTGCATTGCTAATGTTAACCGTTATCAAAGCAGCCGTACCGTGCGCACTCAGTGACCGTGAAGATGAAACCGCGTCATGAATACATATTACACATGTGAATAATATAGCTAAGAGAGAAAGGGGATTGATTTTTCGAAATAATTTGAAAGATGGAGCGACGATTCCAGAATAGTGTTATTTGGTATGTCATGTGACATTGGTAACATATATTCCTTCCAGTACGGATAATTACAGTTCAAAACGTCAGGGTTTGGGGAAAGTTAGAAAATGGACTAACTTTTTAGTCTGAATCTGAAGAATGGAATAATCCTTGCGTGCAATAGAAGAACAAATAAAGGGTTATTTCGCTCACTCGGTGGAATCATTTGGTCATTTAACGTTATTATGGTGTAGCCCTTCCAAACTCTCCCGTATGAGGCATACAAATTCCTTTGATACTATACTAGTCTAGTAAATTCATTTGAATTTTGAATCCTGAGAAATGCATTTTGAAAATCTGTCATTTTGATACATAAAGAGATTGCAGATTTCATTTTGAACCCAAAATTCCCTCAGGAAATATTCGTAACATTGCAATCTTGGGATGTTTAAATCTTGTTGATCAATTTTATGTGAATTTTCCTTCGAAATTTATGATTGGATCCGGTGTTAAATGAATTAAACACCTTTTTTTTTAATAATGATTTTCGTTCGGTGTGTTACGGCGCCATAACCAGTATGAAATGGGGTCGCTTGGCTATGAGATTTTAAAGGGAAACATTCGTGTATAAAGCACAAATCATCGTGTACAGAATAAATCTAAATACTGCAGAATCTATGTCTCTTGACCCATGAAAATGTAGCTGGTGTGTCCACTACCGTCCATCATTATTGTTAAATTATATGTGCGGTTTTCCAGCTACTACGTCTTTTGTGTGAATCTGCTCTATCCTGAATTTTAAGCAAGACAACATTTAGAACCAGCATGTAACATTAAACCTTACGAACAAAGCTAAACAACAGGTTTCCTACGTGACCACTACACTTGTTCCCTTATACATGTACTGTTAGATAACCCAACTTTCGGACTCGATTTTAATACAAGTAATCAGAACGTTGCACACTATGAATATGAATCCAATCTGTCATTACTATGTTTTGACATTGATGTATCCTACAAACACCCCCTATGCGTCAATACCACCTCTACAATGACGTGAACAAACGAACCACAGATGTGAACGCCCTTGATATCCAGAGCCTATGCGCACTTCTGGCAACTTGTTCGACTCATCGCATCTCATAGGCTTTCATTAGCTACACGAAAATCGATTAGCCAAAGGGACTTAATTTTGGGGTACAGCGTATTACACTGAGCCTGATTAGGCAGAGGAAAGCATGTGACGTTGGAACTATTGAATTATGCTCCGACTGCTCCTTTAATTTTCTTTCCTGTTCACGAGGATCTGAGTGATCACATCTCATCAGTGTACAGACAAGTTTGAAGGCAGAAGCCTTCCCCAGACAGCAGTACCAGACAAACTCAGAACTAGAACACCTGATCGGTTTGCACGGGTGCCTTCGGTGGCCAATTACAGTCCCAGACGGATTCTCGCTCGTTTGTTTGCTATTCTGCCACAATTTTCGACCTGACCTCCTTTTTGATTGCGGAGCTAAGCACCGTATCGTCCCCCAACAATTCAGCAGCGATTGTGAGTTAATCCACAAGCCGGATGACCAGCTGAATCATTAAGGGGCGATGTGAGAACCATCAGTCAACTCTAGACGTGGTCAGATTTACTCTAATGGATTGTGGGGAAGGGAATTTAGGTGGCAATATTTGCACAGTGATGTCTTGCATATTCAAATAGAATTAGACTTAAGGGTGGCAGGATGTATATCCCAAGGTGCAAATTGGATACCTGTCACGATTCATAGTATGAACTGACCTTCGCAAGCTTCATAGTATGAAGCTTGCCAAGGACAGTCATTTGATACATGATTGTTGCTGTTTTTCTTGGAATGTTTTCTCTATGTAAGTCAGTAAAGTATTTCAGACTATATGGATAGCTGACCGACTAACGGCAAGCAAAACAAGTCGACAAAAATGGAAAGAAATATCATCTGAATGTCAATTCCCTGAGTAGTCTGACCTCTCCGAGAAATCGTTTGGGAAGGCATGGTGTAATTGGATTGTCATGTAACATAGTTTGACTTCTCATCGAACGAGCGGTGGAAAGAAGCTGGCTGACAGGAGTGAAATGGAAGTAAAGACGGATAACAGCACTGGACGGGCTGAACGCTCCACAGACTTCAATCAGGCTGCCAGGGGTGTTTGATGGAAGAGGCATCCTCAGGAAGCTTCAGTGCAATCGCCAGGCTGGCAGAATAGCTCACTTCATCTCACTTCACCGAATGTACGCCAACATGTTGTGGCAGAGTGAGCCACCCTCAATACCTTTTAACGTTTGCCTTTTCTTTTATGATAATGTATCCATCATCATAGCAACAGCCAGTTCTCTAGCATTGTATCACCCAATGCAGTGTTGTTTTCGGTCCACGTAAGTATAACTCTAACTTGCAGGGAAATTTAAACTGGTGCATAGTTATTCTAACCGAAAATTGTGTACTGGTACTAGGCTTTCCGTTGAAGCATGGGGTCTATTAATATTGAGAAAACTATGCCCGCAGGAAGCTGAGACAAACGCTATGTTGTCATTCTCCATGGAGTTTGCCCTGCTAATAATGAACGACAACGCACTTGATTTTCCATGTTTTCCTAATGCGTTATGACGCACGGAGAGTCAAGTCATATTCACGCGAACACAAATGCGTGCATCGCGCTGATTGCTCTTCAACTACTTAATCAAGTACGGCGCTCATCCATAAACAGCCTATCGCAGATAAGGACTCATTAACGGGCGCTGCAGATGTAGCACTCTAACACTTACATGGTACTGAATAATCTCAGCCGACGGAACATGTGAGCTGGAACTTCTAAGCATAATTGCTTGAGATTGGTGCCGAGTAAACAGTCTACTTTTCGCTGAGCTGCCGACAATGTTTGCACCATTATTTTCAGCTCCATTTGCTTTGCACTATTTCCGTTGATACAGTCATGTGCATCCATTAGCGCACGCTTTGATGCTATACTCTTGATTTGTTTTCTCCTTGTCCTATATACATGGTCTTGGAGATGCTACAGTGACCAGTATTGCAATGGCAGCGAGCTGATTTTAGTCCCTATAGCTTTTTAAAACGATTTTTTAAACTTCCCTGTACGACTTATTTATACCGTATAGATATCCATATATGTCTGTTTAATTGTACTGTAAAAAGTTGTTATACATGTACACCTTACGAAAGTCGCTGTACTTTTGTCGTGTCAAGAAAGATTTCCTCTGTATTACTCTGCTGTTTTGACGTAGATGTTGTTTTGACGTGATTCCAATACTGTTCTCATGCTCAAGCAAATATGAGCCAGTATTCAGTCATTCTATAACCTATTCGTTATGTTTCATGATCTCAAATAACGCCATGCCATACTGGAGCATATGTTGCATTGTACTGCTATTATGAACTTGATTGAATGATACGAAACAGACTTGTGGTAGCGCTCTCATTGTGATAACGACAAAAACAAAATGGCAAAACAATTGTGCAACGCTGGCTTGTAGTGTTTGAAATGGGCATTGTCTCACGTGGTATTGTGTTCCACATTCTGACTCGATCGTCCAATGTCGCCCTCATGAGACATTACTGGGGCAGGGGAAGGCACAGACAGCTTATTCCGTCTCCAGTCTGAATCGATCTGCGAGTCGGGAAGGAGATTTGCCTTCCTCTGTCAAATCAGTCCGCAGTGCCCTCCACGGAGAGGGAATACACAAAGCCAATTTTGTAGAGAACGACTGGTACGCTGCATTGTGGAGACCCCGTTATTACAAGCATGACAGCGTCTAATGCTCCGCAAGTCTGGCGCTTTCATCCGGCAGAACCCCGCCGTGGTACGGAATACTAACGGGCTCCCCTGTCGGCAGGAAACACTGCGAGCCGGGGTTCATGTTTTCTACAGTACCTGCCCATTGGAAACTTGAAGATTATATAACATTGAGGATGTATAGAAGACAAGATTTCAAACATTTGGTGATTAATGTGGTATCTCACTGCATTTGGGGCACCGGTGCGGCACTGTGGGGTTCGTTCACTGCGGCACTGTTGTGTTATTTTCTCCGATTCGTAAAGATAATTTAGATATTGCGTAATACTTAAGTCTTAGAAGACAACAAAATGTACAAAACGTAAGAAAGTTACTTCCTTATCTCTGAAATTCGTTGTGTATCCTCCGAGCCCCGCAGTGCCGCACCAGTGTCCCAAGCGCATTGAGATACGTATACCACCCTTTCATAAGCAACATGCTGCCGGTTTCTCGGGATCACATTTGAATGGATAGGAACAAAAAGGAAGGAAAGCTAGAACGTAAGTCAACGAAAATGAGATATATATATACATGTAGCTAAAAGACATCAAATGTGTCTTCGAGATTGAGAAATAAAACAATTCTTCTGTTTAAGCTTTTGAGAATACGCGCATAACAACACAAATATGTGAAAGTACATGTGGTTGAATGTGAGAGAAACGCATCTGGTATAAGGTTTAATTACTAGTAATACTAGGGAAATGAGTTTATTAGAAAGTAAAACATAATGTATTTACCATGTCATTGCTACACGGAAGATTTCGAAGAGCTAGCAGACAGACTTAAGCTGGAAAGAAGTCGCGTAAATTTGGGTACTACAAACTCCTGTCAAGACTGTTTTCGACAAATACTGTGTCTAAAGATATTGGTAGCAGCATGTCTAATATTTTTCATATCTGCAGGATCACCAATGCATTTGTGAGATAATATATCTTTATCAGTTATAAGTATGTCTTCAAAGGACCCGGATAGTACGACGGTTGTAAAGTAAGGAGTCTTATGGTTACATTAGGTCCGAAAGGCCACAAAGAAAGCATGTTAAAGGTCTTTTATCATCCAGCCGTCTGTTATCTATAGCACTAAACGTATTGAAAAGCAGGATCGGACTTATACATATATATATATATATGATGTGGAGTTTGCATCTTAAGGCAAGGAAAAGACATGATCCTACGCTGGCTAGAAAATATCAACAGTTAGTTTTGTGCGTTAGCAGGAAATATGATACTTCACGTACATGTATCCCAACATGACATCGGTAATGATACAATGTTCCTTCGTTTGCAGTCTCGAAGTAAACAATCCGACCACGTACTGTAAGTGTTTATGTCGCAGTGTATTGTTTTAGATATATTACACGATGTGATCGTAAACCTCACGGAAAGTCCGCACAGCTGTAAATGACACGTGCTCATACAGACAAACCATAAAGACATTGCCCCAATACTCGCTTAATAGTGCCGACAAAACGTCCTTTGATTCGTCTTTTAGGCTGATCCTTCAGTATCGATCCTTTTTCATTACGATGATGTTTCCCGTTTAGAAGACTGTATCACAATCTTCAAAGCTAGCTGAATGCCGACACGTCTGTTAAAGCTGAAGACTAAAGATGTTTGAAGAATTCTCGTTGTACATTCATTATATTGACAACCTCATAACGGGGAAATTAGCAACAGTCACTTGTCATTATGCATTCTCTGCGCATTCCACTGATAATTTATGCCGATGATGCGATGCACTTTTAACCCGGTTTTAATCAAAATCCCAGAAGGTGTTTGATCTAATGAAAGCAATATGCACATAGATGCAGAAACCATGTCGTCGCTAAATCTTGTGACATCTTCTACTAACATGCAGAATAAATGCATAATGTTGTTTACTGATTTATTATGCCAACTACTAAAGACCGGTGTCTTTTATATACATCTTACGTATACGAAGTTTTGCACTGTCTAACGCCGTGTTAATTCTCTACTGTGCCACATGTACAGGTATTACTCTCTAATGTAGCAATTAAGTGACGCTACATTACTTGTGGGCTTAATTGCGGTCTAACTTGTTCATCTGTCCATAAACTACCCCTGTGGGTAAATGACTGTTGGGAAATATCATACGAAGGTACAACAACAACATAGGCAAGGTGGGTCCTACCTAACGCACGTTAAAGGAAGGCAAGGCTCTTACCTTTTGGGGCGAGGAAAGGTATTTCAGGCTGATGCCCACCACAGGGATGCCCAGATGTGCGCCGTACAGGGACAGGATCTGGAAGGTCCTGGCTTCCCCCACCACCAGCAGAGCAGCTATGTTAGTCCCGGCCAGAGACTCGCACGTTTCGTTCAGCATCTCCTGTGGGTTATTTCCCGGAGTTACCGTGAGGGGGTTGACACTGATGTTGGGGTAGTCGTTTTTGTAGTCCGCGATGGCGCGTTCCATGGTCCGCCGGAACTCCGAGACGTTTTCTTGGGGAAACACCGCGCCGAGAGTCAACATGCTGTCGTTCGACTCCTGCGCGACGGTACAGATGTTGTTGATCGCCATCATCAAGGTTGCCAGCCACACGACAAACCGCGACCAACACAGGTGTTTCAGTAAGGCAGACATGGTTGTAACGCTAATACCGAGGGGTTCTCGTGGTCCCAATAACAATAGTCTCCGCTTTCATTCTCCGTGCATCCTCCGTGGTCGCCGGCTGCCGGATCGATGTTTCTTTAATTTTCTTACAGAGAAACGTTCCGCATGGTAAACGGCTTCTTGGGAGAGGCGGAGGAGGGGAGATTGTTTTCGGATCTTACGTCACGCCGTCTCTCCGAGCGCGACTTCCCTCTCGGCAACATTCCATTTCTCATGGCTGCATCCACGCGCCTATTCCCAGCACACAGGCGTGCGGCGGGTATCATTCCCCACATAGCCACATCACCAACACCAGTTGAAACGTCACAGCCGGCGGAAGTACAGCTTGTCAAGAACACGGCTCCGCACGTACCTTCCCCGCGCAGGTGCTCAACAAGAAAACCGGGTCACACTTCGCCTAGCGCCGCTTTACAACATCCCCGCTGCTGCCCACCTGTCCACGGTCCAGGTGATGGGATATCCGTCCACACAGCTCGCCCCTCATGACGTCACAACTGGTCTTCTCCCTCTCCTCCTGGTCAGCTGACTGACCACAAACGATTTCTGAGCACGAAGGCGTCTTGTTCACGTGATCGGCACTGAAGGAGGCACCTGCTCGATCGTTCTACCCGAGTCCAGAGGTTCGGGCTTGCGCAGACACAACCGCACAGTCTACTTTGGGTTAGGATGGATCGTCTCGGTGTATAAAATCCAATCCCCATGGAGTCTCCAGGTTTATATGTAGTGCGCTGATCAAGCGACACACCATAAAACGCTGTAAAAGCTTCTAAAACCGGCGTTTGAGGCGATTCATTGTCATGAACAGGTGTATTTCACTGCAGGTTGTTATACACGGGGCAGGGATTAAAAATGGAATGGCTGGCTGAAATGACGGTTTAGCGATTCACAAATCAGTTTTATGGCCAGATTTTATGGCATAACATGAATCTTAAATCAAGGCATCTCATTGACTACCCGTGGATGGCGGAACGGTTACAATGTTCTGACCCCGTACGGAGAATATAGACATGCAGAGGGTGTCGTCTACGTTGGAGCAATGCTAACGAATAAATTTTGAAATTGCATAAAGTCGTGGATAGTAATTCTTTTTGTCTAAAAACGTTGACTGCTTGTTGAAAGAAGTTTACAGACTTGCAGTTAAATGCTGGACAAAACTTAGCAGTTTACATGCACTGTGCAAGAGAGGGATAACTTTTGTGACATATACGGCCACATTTGAGCTGTAGGTTTCCCTGATAGGCTCATTATTCTATACTCTGCTGAGCTCGCTTTAACACAAAATTAATGGAAACCGTCATACTGTCTGACTAGCTCTCAAAGAGGTACGAATTCATCCCCGGTAAGTGGGCTATAACTCATTTGCCATTTTTGTTCTCCGTCAGCATTCTCTGCTTTCCCTCCATCGTTTTGCAAATGTCAGCTGTAAAATTTGGGAAGGGGTGCGTGTTAAGTGCATGCGTGTTGTACGTGTGTGTGTGTGGGGGGGGGGGGGGAGGCGGACATAACATTAACAATATTCAACAGAGCAATGATAACGTTTTGCGCTTTACCTGTTAAGCCTTTCTCGTGAATGGCCGTCACGAAGTTCCTCCAAGGACAAAGTGATGTTTTGACAGATAAGACGCTTCCTGATTTCTGTAGGCTTTACGGAGGCACTGGCCTAATAAAACAAGATTTCAAGTCTTTTGCGGGGGAGTTTCCCGCTACAAGCACCCTCCGGTGTATCACTAGGAATGTCACCCAAGGAAACGAGGGGAAAGTAGTCTCTGCTGTGTAATAAAGACTTAAGACGGCCGTTCTATGTCTTTACAGACCAGACGTGACCGTGACTAACATGGTAACTCCCGGGGTTATCCGTCACCTTCCGCCGCACAGCTTGTTTAATCCCTCCCCTCGGGAGTCATTCCGACACCCGGCATGGACTAGCATTTGTACAGGAAGAAATCTAGGACAGGCATTTGTCATGATCACTATGTGTTATGCCGTGGCAAATCTGATTACAGTTCGTAGATTGACTTTTGGGGAAGCCAGGCATGTGACTGTGTCCGTGTGGAAATGGATGGATTTGTTTGACACGTCATTGACACATGCGCGTGACACCGAAGAAGACGCACAATGTATTGGGTCAAAAGGTCCCATAGTAGGGTAAATGACGTACTGTGTTGTGTAACATCTTTATATACAGCTATTCCTGTCCAATCAAAACATGGAAATACATGCGATGATGTCTCACCGAAATGACACTTTCTACCTGTACGGTGACCTCACGGCGACCTTACTGTGACCCATGATTTAACAGAGTGCGCAAGGAATTCTATAGATAAAAACGAATTTTCTCTGAAATGTATGCCTAGAAATATACACAATCATGTCCATGAATCTTATTTTGACATTTTGTGTATTTTGATTTGGTGTCTTTTTATCATTCATTTTAAATTTGCTCCCGAAAGCTGCCCGACTGGGCCCCAGTTTGGAAATGTGACCTAAGCCTAAAGGGGCGGGCAGTTTACACACAACATTGAGTCAACATAGAAGATTTGAAGAAGAAAATTGAATCGTCTAGCATTAAAAAAAACAACCATCGGACTTGGAATGTTTTTGCCACATCTGTACATGTATAGGCGTTACAATTCAATGTATTTGATATGATAACCGCGGTATCGTCGTCCATTAAGCAAGACTAGGGAATGTAGAGAGGTGTTGATTATGATTATGTCTTTCGGGGTTTACATAATCAGATGATAGAATCAATGCATACAAAGTTACATGATGGGATGCGCTTTATTTATTGATCATATGACAGGAAATGGGACCTATTGGCGTATTTAGTATACATTGTAGATCTTTTTATGGAGATAGCGTGTTCTATAATAAAATCAGGAATGCGTTCATTAAATGTCCATCATAAGATATGGATTCATAGAGCTGAAGTCATCCATCATGATCTGGTTAAAAAGGATGGAGGGATTTGATTAGTTTTCAATATTGCACTGTTTCCGTACATATTGATGTAAGTGGATAGTTGAGATCTGTTTATCCACATGGAGCATAAAAGTGGGTCAGAATGAATTAGAAAGTGATTGGATCAAAAGTTGTAGACAGATGTTGGATGATTGAATTTATGAATGATAGATGCATATTTCCCAGTACGTACAAGAAATCCATACGTAGTAAAGAAAATCTTAATGCTGACCGCACTTCAATGCCTCACCGGTGGTGCATTTTGACCATTCATGGAGGCAGGGAAAGTTAGGGCGCGGTCACAATGGTCGTGCGATCGTCGTGCGATTGCCAACTTGGGCATTTGGGAGAACAAAAATGTACCTCTCCTGCAAAGTTCAACTGTCTTGGTACACAGAATGCTGTTTGGGATCCATGTCGGTGGTTGGTTCTGTCACAGCCTGCTTGATAACCCAATGGTATCAAAATCGTGCGACGATCGCACGATCTATATGACCGCGCCCTTAGGTAAAACGTGAAAACGTCAAACGATTTATGAATGGGATGAGAACATTAGACCTATGTAAACTGAGGAGAATTTCTTGCGTACTGTATCGGGAAGAGAAGGGGAGGGGCACAGAACGATGACGGTGTGCAATGAAGGTAGGAGTGCTTGTTCCGAAAATAAAACAAGATTCAGGAAACGGAAATATTCCGTAAATAAGCTTCGTTATAAGCATTAAATCATTATCAAATGTTAATCTACTTAATATGATTTCGTGCACTTAATATACATTCTCATTCTTGAATTATCATATGTACTAAGGATTATCAGAAAGCCCAAATCCACCAGGGTTCATTTCACATGCTTATGATGCAGAGTTAATGAAATCCCCAGTGAAAAGGGTCCATTGTCACCGCGGCAGTGGGCAGGTGCAGTACTGTTCACATACGGACAGATAGGAGGCAATTAAGCGGCTTGTTCTAGCCTCCGTTGCAGTCTTCGAACGGGCTGGTTTTTATGTTTCTAGGGGGCACTGGTTCGCGATTTTCAACGTTGGCTAGGAATTCTCTGGCTAGGAATTCTCTTGTGTCGGGAAAAAAATGTTATAAGTTTGCCGAGGAAGGGAGTTTGCAAACTCCGGATCCATTCCACGGCAAACTCCCTTCCTCGCCAAACTCCCTTTCCCGGCATTAGAGAACCTAGCCAATGTTGAAAATCGCGAGCCTCCCCCCAAAAACAGCCCCGTTCGAAGACTGCAGCGGAGGCTATAGGCTTCTTCCCTGTGTCCCCGGCGCGCTGCATGTGCCGCTGTGCCGACTGAACAGGTGAGATAAGATAAAATGTGTAATCTTCCCAATCACGAGGTCCCGCGGTTTTCATATTCAACATGCTATTCATCCAGTCCGTCATGGCTTTAAACACATTTAGTTACAGATGGGGGGGGGGGGAGGGTTGTGAATATGTGACTCTAAAATCGTCTTAAAAGTACAGGTGGGTGATATAAGTCCATACTGATTTGACTGTATGGTTGAAGTCCTATGGGCAGTATAAATCTGATACGAGCGTGCGAAAAAAAGGCAAAAAGAATTTCCTTCGTTATGAAATCTATTTATGTTGCTAAGAAGGATGAAGAAACGACTGAACACACAGAGTAAACCGAACAATAGAATCTTAAGTTTTGTTCTTTTTTTGGAAGGCTTTGCTCATTAATGTCCTTTTTATGATGTTTTATTTTTCAAGTTACTACAGGCATTTATTAAATTTTCAGCTTCTTTGTACGGTTTACAATAACGTCGCAAATGTTTCTTTTGTGCAAACTGACAATAATTAATGCGTGGGTGTCATCTATAAAATGAAGTGGCAGCGCGGTGTGAGCAAAGCTTTTCTAATAACTACTAATTTGACGATAGAAAAACATTCATCAAAATTAAAGCTTTGAACATTTTGATTCTCAATCTACGTATAAACCTTTTCAAGCGATAGATTACTTGTGAATGTTGGATCAATCATGTTAATTCTTCCTCGTCTTAGCTCAAAATCATTTACTGTGCCAATACGTTTACTTTGTTATGAATAATCCACCATACACTTTTATCATATCTGTTCCTCGTCATTTTCCTGCCGACCACTTAACTTCGCCAAACGAGCCATTTGCTTTGTCTTCATCAGAGAGATGTCATTATTCCTGGCTTCTGATGAAAAGTATGCGCATCTGCCTGGGCGCTGCTCTTAATGAAAGCTGGAATACACGAGACGTCACCCGGTTGGCGCGACAATACCAGGGGAGATTCCTTCTTTTAGGAAGCAAATAGGTTTGATCCACCCCGAGGTAAAGGTGGTATCTCACTGCACCTGGGCAACCGGTACGGCACTGTGGGGTTCGAAAGATTATTTAACGAATTTCAGAGAAAAAAAAAACTAATTTTCTTACGTTTTGTGTATTTGTTGTCTTCTATGTCATACTTCTACCTATTACACAATGTCTAAAATCGGCAAAAATAACACAACAGTGTCGCAGTGAACGAACCCCGCAGTTCTGCACAAAGAGCAGTGAGATACCACCTTACGTGCCGGCAGAGGTTTGGGTGCGAGGTATAACGAAAACGGTACAAAATAGAAAGCCCGTTAAAAACGCATAAAAACGTCAAAAACGTCAAGAACCTCTGCTATGGGAGTAAGTGCCTGGGGATTTATTAACGAGGCGGTTTCACAGAGACAAGTTTGATGCATTGTCGTCAGATTAATCACCAACAAAATCTAATTCCTACCAATTCCCCGGAACAAAGTTATAACTGGTTTCAGAGACAGCGGGGAATGATTGCGCCTTGTCTGTACATCTACGATCTGATTCTGTGATAAACAGCGTACGGTTATCAAGGAACCAGTCTACTCGACTTTTTAGTATCACTGAAACAATGCCGAGATATTAGAAATCACTTCAAAACAACTCACATTAAATCCCAACTGTCAATATTAACTCTTCACACGGGTAAATGGAGTCTATTAGGAAAAGTAAATGAGCCTTTCCACTAGTTTTCAAAAATGATTAATGAGTTCGATGCCCTTTCAACTGAACACAAACGTCAAACATACGGAAACGCACTCACACCCACCCACGCACACGTATATAGAATCTCTTTACGCAAAAAAGCAAACAAACACACACACACACACACACACACACACACACACACACACACGCACACACACACATACACACGAATCTACATACCTAGAAACATGAGCACAAACATATATTTGACCTTTCAAAGCATCAGCTGTGTCTCAAAAAGAATTTGATTCCCGACATGAATAGTGAAAGCTTTAATAGCTCTGGCGACTTGCTGATTACCTACCAGGATGCATCATCTTGTCTTGTCTTGGCAGCGAGAATATTACAGTGCAGACAATTGCTGCCTTGATTAAATAAACTACAACTATCATTCCAAAGCCTATATGATAAGTAGTAAGTTATATTGGGTTAGTTAACTGGTTGAATTTCTCTATCCACACTGCATTTGGACCTGCACTCACAGACAGCATAGTAGTCAACCACTTGTATCATTGCCAGTACTGTAGTAGTGTGAACTGACTTTTGCTCGTGACAAACGACTTGAAAGTTGGCCTTTGTTTTCGTCTTTCCCGGTAACGATAGGTGTCGTCTTACCGTCTCAAGGATGTTTCTGGGTGCTTAAGACAAGGGTCTTTAACAGATTTAAGACGCCTGTCAAGTCTCATACTGTAACCTCAAGGTCTGATCGGGAATCGATGCGCAGTCTGGACTATTTTCCGGGAAAATCTTTCCATAATGTGTATATTTTCCAGGAAGAAGCTTACATTCCCGCGGTGCGTAGTCGAGCCATGGCGAGACTTATGAGGATAGATATACATTTTAATGAGAATCTCTCAAAGTTACAAGCAAGCATGGCGGCTACATATACCCGTTTATATATTTCTGATTCGATATTACCCAAGCAATTTGTACGCATGAGAAACAGTTTTTATATTCATTTACTTCAGTGAATACTACACAAATACAAAAACAACAACAGACAGCAGACATCTTTTCATGAAGTTTTAACATCAAAAACTAACAAACTCAAGCGAAATTCTACATCCAAAGATCAAGTAGAAACAAAATTATGCTTATAAAGGTCAGAAACAAATTAAAACCAACCTACATCACAAATCCGAAGACATCTCACACAGGCCTTCTCGAGTCAAACACAGACGAAGGCCGCCAAAAACTGAAGGTTACAAGTTGAAATTACAACTGTGGTCGTCTTAAGCGCATGATTTTAGATGATTTTTCAACTGGCTTAGCTGCGATTTAGGTCGTATGCGTATGAAAAATGGACGACACATTATTTCCATTGGAATTATGACTTAATTCTAAAAGCCATCATGCACATGTTGGACCCTCGTAGGTCAATAGGCTAGATATCATCGTCAAGAAGGGGAAAATAAATCAAGAACAAAATGAGTTATTGATTTATTGTAAACCTCTATTTCTGATAACCGAGAAAATAAAAACCAAATAGAAGACGCAACGTGTAGAATCGAAGTTTTCGAAGTAAAGACGTACAAAATGTATTTCTACAACATAAATTAGGGACGATACAGCACATAACGGTGTACTTTTGGATATAAATCACTCTTGAAAGTGTTGGAAAGATGGCTGTTTAGTGTTGCTCCTGTTAAGTGTTGCATGTATCGTCATCGTTTTCCAATCTGGTTTCAAACAGTTCGCACAACACCCTTAATGCGACAGAGAAGCACTCTGGGGACACTAGTAGAATTAAAAAGCACAGACGGGATTTTCTTCCCTGCATCCGGAATCCCCTCGGATTACAGCACTATTATCCAATGTTAATGAGTCATATAGAAGTCACACTTCTCCATGTCAGGGTAGATATATAATGTCAGGTAAGGTATAATTCCACATCCATCAGTAGTTTAGTGTCAGTATGATCTATGGGATCTGAACGTGGTATTTGATGGAAAATTGATGGAACAGTTGAAAACTTATTGGTAAGCCTCGCCATGTACGGGTTCATTAGTAAAGCGTGTCGATGAGCCTGGTTTACAAGTATAAACTTGTATATAATTGATTATCGACATTGCTGATGGCTTGCATTTATTCAAATGTATATATAAGGACTGATCAAGTCCGTTATCTAGAGGAATATTTGATTTAGTAAGGCGCGGTATCATAGGTCGTCGTACGATTTTGATACCTTAGGATTTTCAATCAAACTATGACGAAACCAACCACCGACATGGATCCAAAAATATCATTTTGTCTGCCACAACAGTTGAACTTTGCAGGAGACGTGCATGATTATCTTCCTGCCCTAAATGACTTATGTGACTGCGCCCTTAGTTACGTAGTTGATAAAGACCTATCATTCCTTTAATACAAATGCAGAAACTAGCTTCTCGTATCAACTGACCTTGGTATGGTCTCTTGTTCTGAGTCTACATTCATATAATATCATCAAGGCCATAATATTCTTCAGAGCAAGAAGATATACGACCTTGCCCTATATAAACGCCATAGATATCCATCAGAATAGGTACTCGCATCATAAAAAGCTCCCTGAAGAGTACATGATCATTTGGACATAGACTAGGGCATAGTGTTTCCACCTGATGAAGGGCTTAGGGCGAGCAATTTACAGCCACATGATGATCTATCAATGTTTGTGTCACCATTGAGCGATTTCTCAACTCACGCCTACTGTATCGCAACACCATTGCTCATAGTAAAGTCATATACATATATCACCGTATCTGTGACACAGATACGGCGGTATAGCATCAATCTGGCCATATCAGTGGTGTTTACATGACAACAGATACGAGTATATCGCTACTTCAGGACCTTATTCTGCCAAACACGTACTAGGCATGCTTAATCAAAGATTTTCCAGGAATTTTTTTTTGTTTTGGAGTTCAACTGAAATACAATTTACCCAACTCTCCCTACTACTGTATGCAGGTATCCTTCTGGAAAAGGTTTTCGCAGTGTAGTTTATCATATATGTTTTTTTTTAACTGGATACAGAAGATTGAAACGCAAATCTCTGAAGTACCCGTTGGTTCGGCATTTTCACTAGCCTTTGCCGTAATATGTCTCTACGGAACGATTAGAAAATAAAAATGATGAATACGGGGTATCTAACGGTGGAACTTTAAAGTGCTTCACTAGCCTTTTGGCTCACCTGATAAGTCCACAATCTATTAAAAACACTGCGCTTGTCAAGGGTAGAGTCTTTGAACGATGGAGAAGTCAAACATGGTTCTCGTCTGGTTTCCTTAATTGATTGTCCTTGTGGAATGAATAGGTTTTCTTTATCTTGCAAATCAATTTACAGTTTTGCTGGTAGGTCCAAACCTAAATGTTTATACAGTACCTAGTTTAGGAGTTACAGGTGCCTGATCACCAGAACCCAGGATGCCCAAAAAAAGCCCGGTGTGATCTCGCGCCACCCACTCTGGAGATTTCGCCACCACCAACCCCTTATTTCTCAGCCGTATTCTGTATAGTATGAAGTAAGTAGAATGTTCTGTATATCCTCCATGCAATTGCTCGAGTTCTCATATAATCCAAGCTGAAGTTGGTCAAGCGCGATCGGATTCTTAATAGCTAAGGTTTACCACAAAGAGCAAATATGTCAAAGCATAGTCTACATGTCTCCCATACACAGCGACTAGAATTATTCACGAAAACTCATAATTCTAATACGCCTTGTCCTTAATTCTTAACCAAAAAGAATGGGCCGTAAAACAGAGACGGATTATTGAAGTCTAAAAATGAACGAAAAATACCATATCAACACTCAAAAGAAAGCAAAATCATAAATTAAAAGGAAATACGTGACCCAACACATGGATATTCACGATGAACAAGAAATGCTACAACCGGCCCCTTCTGGTCGTTTAAACAATCCACACACTAGTAATAGGCGTACCATTATGTTACTAAGATGGTTGGAATTATGTATCAACCTTATCCACCCATGCTGAAATGCATTTTGTTATTTGGACTGAGCAACTTCTTTAAAAACAGTTTTCAATCGGGGATCACAAGAGGGAGCGAGGTAGAGGCGAAATCGCTGGCGGGTTTGGCTTGGACGGTGGACAAAACCACTAAAAAATTTGACCCTGGGGAGGGGGGCAAATCGCCCCGAGAGGACACAATCACGGGGACAAAATCACTGGGACTACTGGTCTGAATATGTTACATCTAATGTAACCCATGTATGCATGCAAACAACACATAAATCAACCCATCAATGTCTGTATGTGCGTCATACTATAGCTGCCGACATGAAACTAAGTTTGGGGAAAATTTCTTATCTTCCATCAAGTTCTTTGAAAATATGACCGCCGGCTGTTTCAGATTCTTATCACATTTCATGGACCAATGGTTGGTCCCGGAAGTGTAGACAGCAAAGAAAAATTTCTTTTATCTGCACTCCTTTGAAAATATGACCGCGGGTTGTACAAGATTCCTGCGGTACATAATGAACTAATGGTGGGTCCCGGAAGTGCATAGAGGTAAGATACGGCTGCCCCTAACGGACAAAATACGCTGAACGCCACGATAGTGCCGGTCTGACACCCACCGTCGCCGAATAGGCTGCTTACTTCAGCATTCATCTTCGTTTGAGTAATGCACCCGGGAATCAATGCGCGCATTATCTACCAAATTAAGCCCCATCATTCCGTCAAGCCGGCGGTCCAAAGTTTCATTGGAGGACGCGCAGGTTTAAACGGCTACGTTACGAATCTGAGGCTATAAGTCATGCTGCGCAATTTCCCAAAGTAGTTTTTATTCCTGGTGACGTAATCAGAAGAAATAACTGGCTTGAGACAAGAAATGAAGAGTATGAATGGCTTTAGCACAAATCTATTTTAAAGATTAAAACGAACAAAGCAATAAATATGAAAATTTCATCCGTCTCTAGCTGCTGCTCTCTGCTCTTCTTCATGTTGGAATGACTGACCAATAGTATAGTCGAGATACAAAGTTCCGTTTATAAGTACTGAAGTATAGGATCTGGTTATTGTGAGGATTGTTCATCATTATTGTCTAATTGATATTTGCCCTGAATCTGAAACATAAAGAAGTATAATCCTTTGATGTTGGTTTCATCTAGAGTGAAAAAAGCCCAGTTTTCGAAACTTTTTGCTTTGCCCCAATCTTCACGCAACACAACGTGCAAAAATGTTCTTTAAGACTTCACCGAGGAAGATTGAACAGTCCCTTCCTCCTCCCTCCTTAGTATTCCAGCAGCGCGCTGGTTGATAACATTTCTGTAGGGTTTGGAGCGCCGCCCAGGGTGCACCGCTATCACCGGGCTGCAGATTGGCGCGGGGGCTGCCGGGAAGCCGATATGCCTTTGACAACAAAGGAGAAGAAAAATGGCGGATGTTGACGCACGCTTTAGATAACACTTCAGGGGGTGATGTGAGTAAGAGCCATTTCTCTTTTATCAAGCAGAGAAGGAGGAACATTCTATGTGACAGCACAGACAGCAACGTCTATAGCTGCCTCGTAGTTTATGTTATATGCACACAAATAAAACATCTATATGTCCTGTACTATTACATGCTGTAAGACGGTTTTGTATAGTTTAAAGTGTCTCAATTACTACAAATAATCGATAGGTCTTTGAGATAGTATGTTTGCTCGCTTCTAACTCAGAACTGCCTCAATATCTGAGTTATTCTGTGGTCATTTATGTCTGATGAGTTTTGTCATCAGTTTTAGTGATTCCTGTTCTACATGGGGCCTATAAGCAATAGCCAAGTTGCATTTTCATGTCATGCGCAGAAGTAAACAATGACAAACGTGACGTAGGCCGAGAGTACATTAAACTATTTCCGACCTTGACCGTCAGCTAATGAAAGGGTATTGCACTTAATAGGATTTCTTTCCAGCCGCGTTTCGCTCGCTAGTTCCAATTAATTAAAGGTTATCACGGCCATCAATCTTCGGGCAATATCGGCTAAGCGGTGCCGAGAGAACAGTAATTGTCGTCTGTTGTCTAATGATGCTCTTTTTAAGTAGCCAGTATCGGCCTCGAGGTAAAGCTTTGATTGAATGAAAGAGGACATACTTATGACACAATACTAGTAAAAATAGAACCATGATCGTATGTTTGGCAGTGTTGTGCACTTGATTTTGGTCATGGCGGCAGAGTATATCATACCCGACTCCTATGTCAAAATTAACTCCAGCTACAGCTTTACTAATTCCATTGTCTAGGAATAAAGTCTATCTATAAGAGCAATATGATTACATAAATTTGGTAATCAATTTCAGTGAGCTTCTACACCGCTCAAACCAAGCAGAAAATATCTTGAAATTGACCTTTTCCACTTTCACTGTAAATCCCTTATCATCCGGGTTCCCTGTATCTGACCCTTTTGAGTGCATCTAAGCATCTGGCGGCTTTAGGGTGAACAGAAAGCTATTTATAGGACAAGATGAAATCGATAGGGTTTTGGAAGAAGACTTTCGACCGGTGTACATGGAATAAGGAACAACGTACATCGGCGTCAGATATGTGGCTCGATCAATATTTCTTAGGGCTCAACCGTGAAACAAGTCAGGGAAAAATGTCCCCTCTTCTCGTATTCATGATGATAACGCAGGTTGTCATGAACTAACGTGGTAGCCTTGCAAATTTACTGAATATATCTAAGAATAAGTGAATGATATGACATTCAACCTAGGACGAATCTGCGCAAGAGTTATGTTACGTAATATGGTGTGCGTAGTTACTATTCAATGCTCGTCTAACATCACGGCGAACTGTAACATATTGAAAGGTTGCTATTCTCCATAAGCTATGTTTCTGCCTACAATCTACGCTTTAAACCTGAATAAGGAACATCTGGGAAGGAAGTGAATACTTTATGTTAGAATACAAGAGATTGAGACAAATGTTCCATTTATTCCCTGTTATAGATAAGTTAGGACGCATGGTTCAATATTTTACCAAAGATAGCACAGTTTTAACAAATATCTCTTGTCTAGAACGTTAGAAATAAAATCGCACAGAATTTAATTTCCATCTAGTGTCGCTCAGGAAATATGGTATTGATTATTCCCTGTATGCCGGGATATAGCGCCACATCGATCCCACTTCATTTCGGTTTTACCAGACGAGGACTCAGGTTATCCGGGGTGTGATTGACGTTTGGGGTAAACCAAGAAGGGACATGTGGGGGTACGCAAGCAGCTGGGCTACAGTGCATACCTGGAGGCAAGAATAAGCCACGATTTAAAATTGTGGCAACAAATTTTTGAAAATTCCTACTAGGTTTTTTGTCAAAATAAAATCCTGACATCTTCCTATGGTACCAAGAAGAACTTCCTGGGATGAAGCTTGAGATACGGACAAAATATCGAATGCCTTCCTTAAAGATCACGCGGCAGTCCGCCACAAAGGGGAAAGTCATGATAGACTTGAGGATGCGGATACCAAACATCCTTCACAAAATGCTTTTTTCACAACCCTGTCTGACCCTGTCCCCCTGACAGCCCATCACATCTCAGTGTCGTCCGGAAGAGAGCACTAGCTGTTTGGAGCTTCATAGAGTCACGTGGTCCACAAAAATACAGTACTTTACGACATGAAAATGCAATACTTTATGCCATACATTGTTAAAACTGATGTTGATAGTTTATTCGGCCACATTTTAATTACGATTGACGGCCCATATCCTGACAGACACCCTGACACTAAGTACTACTGGTGGTTTCAGCACCAAGGACAGGTGCCGGACATGACGTCTTCAGCACACCCTCTCTCTAGCTCAGAAAAGAAGACTAAACAGACTACAAAACTGTCTTTCCTTTGGTGATGTCTAATGTAGAATACGCATAGAAGGTCTACATTATATACAATGTAGTTTTCCTCAGGGTCATCTGGAAGCAAATAAAACATGGTGCACCATACCATGCCTTTCTATAAGTTTATACGTTTCTGTACATATACATGTACACTCTTAAAATACTCATGTACATATCTACGGTAGACCGGCGTATTGATATGTATTGTGGAGCGAGATAAATCAGATTTTGTCAGGAACATTTTCCAAAATCTATCCATATCAAATACTTTTTATTTGATTATTGTCTACAAGAATATTGCATGATACTCGACAGAGCAGGTATCAGACTATCCCCTACTGCCACGTTGTTAGCATTAGATACACGTATTTCTTTTCTATCATAGTTTCCAACAGTCTCTGGATTTAAAGATGTTGGAGTTGATATAGGCATAGAATATATCATGACACATTTCTTATTACACAGGGTAGAGCTCGACCCTTCTTTGGTAATACAGAACGTGAACTTAAGGGTAAGATATATTCGCCCTTTTAAATGGTCGACATTGAAGCCCGAAATAAAAGAGCTGATTTCACTATCTAGTGTCCCATTCATAAATTGTCTAGTTGTGTCCAAGAGTAGATTTCTTCAAGTTTTGGTAGAACAATTTGTGTAACCTTCAAAGCATTAAGGCTAACTACTACTTCATCGGTAACTAATTACCTTATCAGTGGTTTAAACAGTTAGCATCAGCTAGTTATCATTTCCACTGTGTATGTTGTGCTTGTAGCTAAAGACAACTTTGGCGATCGTCTTGAAGTCGAGAAGTTAGCAGTCTTGTTTACGTCTATACAAGAAATTTACAGTCTTCTTAAATCTCTGTGATACATATGTACATTATTGACAAGTAACAGGAACCTACCTGTATCTCCAGATAGAGAATCAATGAAGGTTGACAAACTTGAGCACAAGTCTTCAACTTACCACGGCACTGCAAAGGCGTTAGATACCGCTAGGGGGAGCGAGTAGCCAGGCATATAGGCTGCTGAACAATACCTATGTGTTCAACTGTCCACTCATTCGTATCTCAAGAGTATTTGTAGTTGAAGTTCAACGCGGCGGTCATCTTACACGGACATGTGCGTCATCTAGCGAGAAATCCCAGAACGACAGTTCCTTATCGTTGATGATAATCCCATGTGAACAGTAAGGCTTTCCTGGTTGTGACGAATATTATCCACCATCCGTATCCGCGCTGCGTTGTTCCCATTCAAAAGGTGACACAGAATGTGACACTGACAGAAATGTCGCAAGGCTAGCTGAGGCACCCCGGCTGTCCCCTCGATTGAATCCATGTACACCCATATCGGGAAGAGTCGTGGAATTTACGGTGTTTATTGAAGGACGAACCACAGGACGTCACTCGTCGCATGCCGTTTGTTCTTTAGGGTTCTGATTGAACAAATTCTGGTCATTTTCGAACGTCGTGATTTTTCTGTTGCACACGTTACACTCCGCGCAGCCGCAGATACACCGGATCACGACCGGCGAGCCGTTCACTAGAGGCGTCTCCATCTGCGCACGCGCGGTGGGGTTCTCCAGGACGGCGAGTCTGCGCAGTAACTCCTCCTTTTCTCTCAGCGCCTGCGCAAGACGCTCACGCATGTCGTGCAGATCACGTTCGAAGACGCGCAGGCGCAGTTGTATGTTGGCGTCTATGTCTCTGAGTTGATGGTTTACAATGTCTTCTACGTCATCGGTTTGGATGGCAATGTTCGACTGTTTGGCGCTGTTTATTTTGGTGACGATGGTACTGAGTTTCTGAAAATTGACGTTATTGAGTGGCGTCTTGGAAGTGTCGCTGAGAATCTTATAAAAGTCATAGAATTCCTCTTCTGCACGGCTATCTCGGAAAGAAGATGGTGGCCTGGGCAAGATGAGTATGGTAAGTTATTTTTCACCACCAAATCATCACTTGCAAATGTGCAAAGGAAATAGGAAGAAGGTTTGTACTTCGTACTGCATGTCAATTTTGATACAACTGCGAGATGTTAACATACCAAGATTTTAAAGAAATCTCAGAGACAACAGTAGCAACGCATTGTCCCCAATACTGTCGACATTTTAACTACATTTCTAAAGGTGGGTTCACACGTGTGTGTGTCTATTCAAGTCCGTATGTGGTCCGCATAAAGTAATAGCCTCTACCAGGCTCCACGGGACGCTGGAAAAAAAAAAATTGGACAAATACATACAAATACATATTCCTCGGATAGCTAACGTCTCTGGCATGTTATGTGTCTATATTGTACATGTCCAATTTCTACTATTTTTCTAGCGACCTGTGGAGCCTGTTGGAGGCTTAGAATTTCACCAGCACCCCATACGGACTTGAATACACATTTGTATACGCACATATGAACCCTGCTTAATGAACCTTCCTACCTTCCCAGGTTGCCCGTGAGCCCGGAGATGCCGATGTTTCTGAGGAAAGTCGCTGTGTTGACACGTCTGGCCGGTTTGGTTTTCAGAGCACGGTGGAACCTCTGTACGCGACAATCCGGCATCAGTACAACATGGTACATAGGACCTCATAGATTCATCAGTGGACTGATATATTCAAATATAGCTCGGAAGAACGTGTCCAAGCTTTTAAGTGAAATTATCAATGGAAACTGTCTTATTCTTTCAATAACCCAGTTCAAGGATAGAATTGCGCATGTGCCATAAGGTACATTATGAGTAATATCAAAGTCGAGGGTCCATAAGGAATCAAAATCTGGACTGTTCAGAAGTTGGATTTAGAAGCTTACATCGTTGACATATTACCCACATTGCATCTCTCGGCGCATGCGCAGTTTGAACCGTGAATTGGCTTGTTAGTGAACGCTAGCTGAAGACAACTGTAGTAGGGGATGGGGTAGAAAATAAAAACGATGTCACAAAGTCCATTGTGTTTTTGTCGCTAATTTTTGAAACCCTTCATAAAGTTTGTGGGCTTTCTTATAACATAGTCTTTAAGGTCTTACCTGACTGATGGCTAACCACGTGGTGGTGGCGTTAGTGCGCAGGCGCGGGACGAGGAACCTGTGGATGATGAACTCCATGAAGAGAGTGAGAATGCCGCAGCCCAGCCCGGCCAGCAGCAGTACGAACACTCCCGTGAAGTGGCCAACATCCAGCTCCAACTTCTGCAAATGGATGGACGAAAAAACGGGCAATAGTCGACACCTATTCTGACTTGGCAGAATCCCACCCCTTGATATCAGTACCCCTTCCTGTTCCCTTTGCCACCCCACCCCCCGCCTTCAATACTTACCGTGGATATCCTAAAGCGTAGCTCTGATACAGTGATCTGATTGGTCCTTGCTGCAATACATACAGGGAAACAACAACATACCCACCCAAATGACCGATAATCCACATCAAAACAACGGTACAAGGTGATTGACACTGTTTTGTAAACACAGCAACATACTTGGTGACATTATTCACAAACGTACGATACCTACAATGGTGATGTGAGGACTACCATGTACAGAACACACGGCGAATATACAACAAAATAAACACCACTGTGTAACATTCAAATAAATACCACTATATAACATCTAAATAAACACTGCTCTATAACATTCATACACGTCATAATCACTTAGACAGAGCATAAATAAGTCAGCACACAAGACTACTAAACAAGAACACGCCCATGTTTTAACTGTGAATAGGATCTAGGAAATGCTTCATCAGTCAATATAGATCGTTTTGACAAAAATGCAGGCAATGGTACTGAGTTGCTTTTTTGTTGTTGCCGTACGTTAGGTCACACTTTCTCGATTTTATGGATGACATTCACTGAGTGAGCACTTTGAAACCAGTCTGTTCTTGCGCAACAGAACGATGAGAGGTGGGGGTAGGTTGTCTTGTTTGAGAGGCCTCATTGTAACAAAAATTCAGCCCATCAAACGGCTCCACCAAGCGTCCAATGTTATATTGCACCGTTGGATATTTCATACATCTTACAACAGTTTTGAAAGGACAGTAGGTCCATTGTTCGACAAACAGAAACACCGTCGCATTTGCTTGACGTCTTCGCGATTTACAAAATTAGAATGGAAGTCCGGAAATTGAGAGACAAAAGCCCTTCCAAACTCGACAATTTCTTGTATTGATAGCATGCAAAGGAAATATATCGTTAACCAGCTAATAAACAATTGTTTTGGTTGTGAATTATCCTTGATATCTTTATCATTTTTCTTAAAAATCATAACCAATGAAGCTCTAAACTATCAAACCCTTTGAGAGCCTTGCACGATTTTTCCATTCTCAAAAGGACCGAAATTTACAAATTTGACGGTCATTTTAGCCACTTTTCTGGCTGCGGCCGGGAGCGGTACTGCAGATTAGGCTGTAATAGGGTATATGGTCCCTACTTGTAAAATGATAAGGTATACAATAATCAGGTTTAAAGCCAGAGTGTTGTTTTTCAAACTGGTCTGGACGGCTTTAGATACATCTGGAATGACCTTTAAAAGCTTTTAAAACACTAGTGGACAAAACAGGATCACCGCTCGACGAGTCCAATTAACTCCGTGGAAGCTCTACCTACATGCACGTTTACATCATATCTTGTACGTTATGAGTAGGGTAAGGATATGTGTAGAAATCACCCAATTTTTCTGATCAGTTTTGGCTCTTTACTTAATACAAGATCACAAAAGATCACAATAGATAATAATCCAAACATTATATTTTTTGCTTTTTTATCTGTAGGTGTGTTTATATGTGTGAGGGGTTGGGTGGTTTTGTCCAGAAAAAGAATTTACGGGTCCATTCGAAAATTCTTTGGCTAGGTGGATATTGCAGAGAGCTGCTTAGAGATTAAGTTTAACAAACCAATTACAACACCAGGTAGCGTCTTTCAGGAGGTACTTTGTTCTGTTTAATGATGTCATCCATAAAATCAAGTCAGTGTGGCTTCGGATCGACTGCATGATTCAATCGTAGAGTCATCAATCGTAAAATGACGAAACCACTTTTTGTGAAAATTTCCGAAATTGTGCGGTTTTGTACAGAAGTGCATTTATGATCTGCATGCAAGTGTTAAAAGTAGCTGGTATACACGGCAGCGCCCTCATGCGTATGCCAGCATAGCAGCAATGGAAAATGTGCACTTGTGCAAGGTGGTGCTTATGAAGTTAAGGAGCAAACCTGAATGGCTTCCTTCTACAATACGGTTGCGTGTGGGAAAGATGACAAATTAATGTATATTTATCCATATTTGCTGCACAGATAGCATGTTCTTGCATCGGCACTATACTTGATAAGACAGAAAATCATAAGAAACATTGCATCGTCTACACACGGAATGTCTGACTCAGAGAACACTAACTAGTCTAATGACAGTACTAAGGACGGGCACAACAGATAAAAGGTGTCACGTAGACAAAGATGGTTGTTTCTTAACAGCATATACTGTACAGAGATGGGGGGTTTGTATAGTCGTAAATGGCCACAATAGTTCCCTATACCTATCCACCAGTACATACGCATATATAAAAGCTCGGTCGAACAGGACAATATCAAATATTACAACTGTCTTGTTATTGTTCGTAATTTAGATACGATCACGATACAAGTATCATATGCACACCATAGTTTCCGTTTTTTTACTGAATATTGTATCTATCTATTAGACAAAACTTTATGCAGTGCATGAATTTGCTACAGTAAGGTTCCCTACTTGCTCCATGCCCTCGTTCCCTACGCTGCAGGGGACGCTGTTGTACCACTGCCTGTACAGCCGGTCCAGGTAGCCCGTGCTGGTGTAGTGGTGGATTAACCTCGTGACCTCTGACGTCAGGGAGGAGTTCTTGGGCAGCCCGATCCCGTACACGTCTCGCGAGAACGGCTTGCCCACCACCTTGAGGTTACACTCCGGGTCGATCAGCGCCTCGTACTCCAGAATAGCCTGGTCCATGATGAAGGCGTCTAGATGGCCTGCTCTGGAGGGGAGACATTTCAAGAAGAGACTGCTAGAAACAAAGTTTTTCTGTGTTGTTTTTCACTTAACAGGGACAGGGGGCGTTACAGGCTTCCTATCACATTTCAGCCAATACTAGTGTCGCGTAATATGCAAAATCACAAACATATGGGATTGTATCAGTATTGTGATGAAATGATGCCGATGTTTTGGTAGAACAGTCAGTGCTTGTTTATTGTTTATTGTTCATTTGGCAGATTATATAGAATTGTATGGCAGACTATATAGAATTGTATAGCAGACTATATAGAATTGCATTAATTCCCAAGACACAAACCTTCATACCTACGTCTGCAAACAATGACTCAGTCGATAGTAACTTAACCTATTTTAACACAATGACAGTTTTCCTACTTTAGTTTGTCGACCGCCTCGCCAGTGTTACTGCTGCCGTCCTTGCGCATGTGCATCTCTATGGCCGGGTAGAACTCCCGCATGAAGGCCTCAGGACTGCTGTGGCGGACCGTCCCGAACCGGAAACCCTTGGACGGCCGTATCAACTACAGGGAATAGTACAATCAAAACCCATTTGTATTGGTACAGTACATGTTTCATGTTTAAAGCTGGCTTAATTATCACACGGATTTTGGCACGTATGGGTTAGTTGTCCTGACAAAGGGCAAACCTTTGGTTTACAATATCAGCGTGTGTAGTACACTTGGAATTGGATGACAATTGAACTTTAAACAGACAGTAAATTACACAAAGACATGCGTTTCTTCCACTCTCTGTTTTCGAAACGACAGACTATGCTGAAACACCTCCCTGCGGAAAAACGTTGCATTGCAGCAAGAAAATTGCACACTCTAAATCCTGAAAGATAACTATATCCAGACTGGATACTCGCCTTGGGGTCATCTATCCCATTCAGTTCGTTGATGGTTTTCTCATCCACCATGAAGGCCGCCAGGTTGGCGGTGTAGCTGGCCAGGAAGATGACGGAGAAGGCTGCCCATAGATTTATCAGAAACCTGGTACAAACATCGATAAGATTATAAAACCTCATCCGCCAAATAATTTTAGCAATTTGGAATGCTTTGTTTCTGAAACATTTATCTCTTTATAAATAGAATGTTCTTTTATCATCATACGTTCTATATTCTGGTTAGTATTAGATAATCATATCATCCGTGGTAACATTATCACTATCACAACATACAATATCAGACTAGACTTAAAAGACTTAATTAGAAACTTACAAATTGCATGATGGACTGAAAAGCTAACGTTTAATGTTTAAGATAACTATTATCATTGTCGTTGATATTACTATCACAAAGAATAGAATGATCTCCTCATTTTTATCTATTTATTAGAACTTTTAAAAGTTATAGCCATATAGAAGGGGAGCACAATGTACCATAATCTACGTCAGAAACCCCTTCAACAAGTAATAGATGGTGTGTGTACCTGCTGCTCCAGCACTTGGGAGTCTTCGTGGCGACCGTGTGGCTGAAGAGGATGGACCAGCAGAGGTTCAGTGCCGAGGGGAAGCCGAAAATCCTGGGCCTGTTCCTCGCCTTGGGCGTCAACCCGTACGGACTGCACCACTCGTAAATGGTGGCAAATATGGCGGCAAGGTGCAGGGTTACAAAGATCCCCACCCACATGGACCAATCCAGCGGCTTCATGAACGATGCCAGAGGCGTTGGAGCCTCCTTCTTGTAGATGAGAATGCCGAGGTTGGTGTAGAAGTAGGGCGCTGAGAAGTCAATGACTTCGCTGCGTTTCTTCGTTATTGTGAAGGAGGCGACCGCCATGTCTGCCCGGCCGTACAACAGGTCACCCACCATGCCGTTCCAAAGATTGTCCTTCATCCCTCCGTATTTCCCGTCCCTGACCACGTACAGCTCGTACTGAAAGTTCAGGTCTTGACTCAGTTTGTGCAGGAGATCATGGCACAAGCCGTAACAGCATTTCTTCTCCACCTCTATGGAGGCTGGATCCAGGGTTACGTTATGTTCGTCTCTGTTCTTCGGTACCGTGCACATCGTCCCGGCCGGACACTGGTCATTTTCGTCCAGTTTCCGTGTAAAGATGAACGGGTGTTCTTCTAACGTCACGACTCTCAGGACTGTCAGTGAAGCGTTCGTGTTTCGCACCCACAATGGAGAGTTCCACCTCAGCTTGTCATCAAGTGAAGTACCTGTGTTTAGATGTGGATATAACAATGTCATTTGTGCTGGATACATTTTGTTGCATACCTAACCCTTTGATTTTTCACGTTGCCTCTGTTTCACCAGAACTTTGGAACGAAATTCGAAAACATCACTTTTCAAAGCAATCATATTGAATCATATTTGATATCATATACTTCCTTCAAAAAAATTCTTACCCATAACGTCATGAAAAGGAACAAGAACTAAAATGCAAGATGTTATTAAGGTCTCATAATATAAATCAAAGAACAATTGGTATCAAGTAAAAGTATTTATACATTCATATTCTTCTTTATAAATGACAAAAAAGGATAAATTAACCCAAATGGGTGGTACAGTAAAGGTGGACTCTCACTGCACTTGGGGCACCGGTGTGGCACTGCGGGGTTCGTTCACTGCGGCACTGTTTTGTTATTTTCGCGATTTTTGATAATTCCGATATTGAGTAATACGTAAAAGTATGACTTAGAAAACAACAAAATACACAAAACGGAAGAAAATTTGTTGAGTCATCTACGAACCCCGCAGTGCCGCATCAGTGCCGCAAGTGCAGTAGAAGTCCACCTTTAACCAGGTTTGACCCCAGGAGTATGACCCCACTATTGCCCAGGCACGAACCTACATGAACCCATTTTCTCTCTTCACTGGACGTCAGCCGCACGGTCCAGATGTCGTACGTGGACGTTGCTAGGCGACCGTACTTGTCAAACGATATTCTGCCCGTCTTGCCACGTACTGTAGTGTTGATCATATACCTGGAGATACACAACCGTGACAGCTTATAGTTTATACAGATGATTAAGAAGTTAAACATATAGTTTGTTTGACAAAAAATCTTTCGCGTTGCTTTCGCATTTCCTTGTAACTTCAATTACGCTTAAAGGTCAATACATTTAGCCTGCCAGCATCGATTGTGCTACAGAATTTGAACTTCAATCAAAACCGTGGTCAGAAACGCTTTGATATAACGACAATCTCGCAAGGAAACCGATCGAATGTGGTCCTCTTCTATAAGACCTTTCATCAGTTTCCCTCCCTTCACGATCGACCAAAACCACTTATCAACTATAGCGCTCTTTACCTCGTACCTTGAAACTACTGACTACTCGACTACAACGTCAACTACGTGAATAGTTTTAGGCAGCTATACAAGAGTAGCAAAAGTAGCACTGACTTGATATGAACTTTTTACACGGAAATCAAGGCTTCACCTATACAGAGTCTGTCCCTGTTGTATCCATGGGGTGAGATCCTCGCTCCAGCAGTCCCCCTCTGTCTGCCCGATATCGTACCCATCTTCCTGCATGTTCAACAGCGCTTTCGTCGTCAGGAGCAGAGCATCATGGATCCTGTCTACCGGGTTGAACTCTGCGCTGCGTATCCCGACAAGCCCCACCGGAAGTTGCGTAGTGTCCTGACTCAGCGTGTCCTTGGTCAGAAAGGCCTCGGTGGCGATCCACACGAACTGGGACCGCGTTAACCCCAGCTGACTCGCCACGAGCAGTATGTGCTGACCATCTGACGGTCCACAGTCCAGAACTACAACATGTGGGTCTGAGTTCCCGTCCAGCTCTGCCAGTCTCCTCCCAACACTCTCCCCCCACGGCGAGTCCACCTTGATGAGAGAGTTGATTGGCAGGTCGCCCTTTCTCATCAGACCAATCAACGTTCTCAAGAACTTGTTCCCAGGGGAGGGGTAGCACGTGACCAGGTTGAGCTTGCACCAGTAGTTGTCCTCTAGGATCTGGTAGATGACGTTAGCCTGGCGGACGGCTGGCCATCTCATCTGTAGGGTCAGACTGGGAGGCACCTGGAAAGTGGAAAAATAACGTTGTTGTTCTACTTTTGACAGAAATTTATGCCACATTTGTTCACAACTAAAGTTCATAGCTTGGGAAACTTTCGAGACGCACTCTGTCCCTTTATCAACCCGGTAGATCTCATCTTGGAGTTTCGTTGTCACGTGACGGTTGGTTAGACATTGTCACGTGACAAGACACAGTCATAAAGAGGTCTGAGATAGTGGCGCCCCCTGTCCCTGTTTAAGGTGGTCTGTTGGATCCCTCGCAAACGAGTCGTGATCTGATACACATTCTTGTTGTAGACTGTCTAATCTTTCCCTCCAATACTGCTGTACATGACTTCTTCGGGGGAAGCTCATTATAATTAGCATACATAATAGCTTTGGCCACGTCACTTGCCTGTGGGGAACTTGAGTGTGGAACGTCGTAAGCTGTTGGAGAAAAGTTTAGCTCTCTTCTATTAAGAGAGCTAAACTTTTGCGAAACTGTCTTGGTACTCTCACACTGACAATACCCTTAAGGACAAAGAAACATGTTAAAGCCTGCAAGAAAACGTTAAAAACTCTGTATGTCGAAATTGCTTCGAACCTATAAAAAACATCTTTATTAAAAGCACGACATTCATAATTTTGTGGGACAATTTACTGCCAATGACGTTCTTTCAATACATGAGACATATCACACGAAAACTAGTAAGTTATTCATTAATAACAGAGCGCGTATGGTTTGGTTATTTCTGAAATAACACCTTGCTTCCAGGCATCGATCGCGAAGCACTTTCGGTAATCTCTGCATGATGCCAACTCGTGGAAGGATCAAAGTACATTATTTGCAGGATTTCTTTTCATGGCGTTCATTGATCAAAACGCATACATGTTACTATTTTAGCATGTTCTAAAGATCAGCCTGACTGTGTGATACTCAAACCACATAACGACTATCTGGTTTACATTTGTGCATTTTCTCTACTGAATAATGAATGCTCCACAAGTAGAGACTAGAGATGATTGTTAACGTAAGCCTTTTTTCCAGGAAACTCTGATCCGACTGATCCTACCCTCCCTGGTCAAGAGAACGGCCATCAATTCCACCCACACCGTATTAGGGGCGCTTCAGGCAGAATTTGATTGTCGTACTTCACGTCCAATTTGCTGCATTGCAACCTTTGGCCATGAATCATGCACAACCGCACATACTTCTCGGAATAGGCTGAATATTCGGCATACAATGTCACTACTTTAAAAGAAGAAGACAAAGCTCACATTACTAAATGTAGCATTTTATAGTCGATTAGAAGTAATAGCATATATATTCTATTACTTCACTTTTTACTTTAATTTTATACGTATAATTAGCCCATATGATCCCATAGTTTACTTCAAAACTTTGCAGACACAAAATACTATTCCAGCCAGTTCTGCTATGGCTGGCTATCGCTAACTACGCGTCCTGTTTACAATAATGATATTTCTCTGTTTTTTCCCTTTTATCCCACCACTTGTAACTTTACGCCGTGGAAGCCGACTTCAAGGCAGCCGGTTGTTCTTAGACACTTTGATCTGGCTTAAGTATATATCATTTCTGGTCACGCGACCTATAATCCATCCCATCCTGGCCAGTAATAACAGTGCTTAGAGCAGAGTTGCACTTCGTGATCAATTTGATACATGGCGAGCTCAAACGATAGAAGAATCGCACATATGCATGCATGGTGAAAAAGAATATCTGGAATGCAATGAGAATTTCTAGAATACACTACGAATGCACAGGAATAGAAAATAATTTTATTCTGACGGCATTCTGGCTCATTCCTTCTCCTGTGAAGGGGATATAATGTCCATTTTGAATGCCCACTCGAATGACTCCGAATGTGGCACGAATTTTGCAAATTCTTCATTCTGTCTGGTTCTGCTTGATTCCTGCTAATTCGGTTTCAGTGCGAAGACCCTATAAGACAGGTTGATTCCGATGTGTATTTGTAGCGCGATTCTGCAAGTTTTGGACTGAGAGTTATGTAATTGTTCTGGTGGTTTCTTTTTGTCTTCTCTTATTGTAATCTTTGAAATAATCATACAACGGTGCTGTTAACTGATGAATGTAACATTTAGCTCATAGTTATTCCAAATGCGATCTGAAATTCCTGTTGCCATACCCAGCCTCATATCTAAAGATGACATCTATGGGGTTCAAAAGATTACTCAAAGAGTTTCAGAAATAAAGTTTCATACGTTTTGTCTGTGTATTTTGTTGTCTTCTAACAGTATGTTACTTACGGTATTACGCAATAATTGAGCTATAAAAAATCGGCGACAAAAGCACAACAGTGCCGCAGTGAACGAACTCCGGTGCCCCAAGTGCAGTGAGATACCACCTAACATGGTTTATAACTCTTGAAAGGTTTAGCAGTGAGGTGTACCCCATGCGTCTGTGGGCAGCGTGATTTCATCAGGTTGTCGGAAATGATGTTTGATCAATCCTTAGACGGACAGCGCGGCTGACCCTTCCGGAACTAATCACGACAGGAAATAGATTATCTGCACAAGCCGTGTCAATCAGCAGCACCGTTAGGGGCTTCAACCTTGTTTCGATCTTTCAAACCTCTTTTCGACCGTCTTCCTAGAAACTGGATTCAGAATGACAGCTACTGTGAACCATCATAGCTAATAGCCTACAGAACGTTCTTGTTGCTAAAAATTATTCTCCTATTTTCTTAATTTCCTTCGAAATCCACCGAAATTATAGCAAAAAGTACTTAGTCTAGGGTTAATAGCTATTCTCCAAGCAGAGGTTTGCAATTGCCTCCGGCTATTTTATGTTGTGGTTTTAGCCGTTTTTATGGGGCTTTCTTGGCCGTGAAACATGAAAAAAAACGGTACAAAATAGAAAGCCCGACACCAACGGCTAATACTGTTGAAAACAGCCGGAGCCAAACCTCTGCTTGGAGAGTTTTAAAACCATAACAACCGAAAATCTTTTCGCCAGAACCCGAAGAACCACATTCCACCAGGGTGTAGACGTTACTGATCGCCAAGAATGTCCATAGATAAGAAAAAACTACCTTTTTACGCTTTTAGTGTTTTTTTCTTCATACTTTTACATTTTGCGCTTTTACTAATATTTCAGATATGAGGTCATGGGTTAAACAAATCCAATTAATTCGCAGCGATATCGTCATCTAGTGTGACAGGGACCTAATTTTAATAATTCTGAAGTTTTGTTTTAATGTCTGATGTGCGTTCGAGAGTTCACTATACAGTAGTCAGTCTAATATGCCTGTCACGCTAAGGTTCTCTGGAAATAAGGCACTTTCCAGTTCTGGGCGGCCAGGATGAGCAAACATCGAAGACCAAACAGCAATCGAAAAGTAATTTTGAGCTGCGTGATACGAGGATTACCTGAACAACTTTATCAAAATACAGCAGGCCACATATGCAATGAGACTTGAAGTTTGTCTGCAGTGTTTGTGTGTGCGGAGTGAGGGGGGGGGGGTCTACACAGGGATTCGGGACAACTCAGCCCCCATCCCCTCACTAGACTAGATAGAAAAGAATGAGAGAGAGAGAGTGATAGAGACGAAAGTAAGTTTGTGCAGCAAAGCTCTCATGTTTATGGATCATCGGCAACAGTAAGATTTCTTTACTCTGCTATAGGGCCAACCCAAAGGAAGAGTCTTGGTGCGGTATTGGTGACGTCCTTGGTGCTGAACGTCAGGTTTTAAAACGCTACAGCTACACAGTGACTGTACTGAGATGATGTTGAAAAACCAGTGCCTAGTCCGTTTCAGTTTTACATTGCTGGGGAGCACTTCTGCTCGGATGTAATAAAATATGAAGTGAAGAATGATAAGAGGATACCATCAATATAAAAAAAAAGCATGTATATATTTTGTAAATTACTATCAACATGTACAAATACATCAAATAAAAAAAAACAGCAAAACAAATTCGTACATATTTGTTAACTTTCCACTAGAGGGCGCTCTCGCCGAGCTCTCTCTGTGACTTAATTTGACAGATTTGTACAGAATTTTACGAATCTTTTAACACTTTGTGCGTCTCTTTATCACACTTTTACATTTTGTATGATATACCCAGTATGGAATCGAAGGTTACACACCTCAGTTTTAGATCGCAGTGAGAGCGCAGCGCGATCGCCGTCTAGTCAAAAGGGAGCCCACGACTTGTGTACGATAAACTATACATGATGCCTGAACTATAATGGGTAATTTGTTTTTAATGCTGCCTTAGTTCTGACAGCAATGCTATGGATTATCACCTATCTTCGTTGGTGGAGCCTAATTGATCCGAAAATGGGACGGATTTGCAGGGAGACTACTTTTTGCAGACGGCAATTACAGCCTGCTTCTGCTCAGCATGAGCTGGGGCATCCTTTATGTGAAACACATTTGCACAAATTGAGAAAGGAAGATTGCTTTCTTTCAGGTTCACAGCTGTGAAGTCACGACAACAGGAATGTCCTGTTTTGGTACATTTAGTAAGGCCAGAGCAAGTACATTTTATGGACGACATCCGCGCGCTCAATAATTTAAAAAAAATTACAAATTCTTTGGAGATGGTTAACATGGCGAAAAATTACCAACATGAGCGAATATGTAACGTTGTGATGTAGCCTAATGACCGTTATTGTACAAGTGTCACTTGCGAGGTACCCAGGACTGTAGTTATAGAAGCGAAATTAGTTAGATAGTTGTAAAAGCGGTACCAATATGGAAGCCATGAATGTAGTTACCAACTTTGTTTGTGATACATTGTACTAGTCTAGCATGATACTAGTGTCACTTTTGCTACACCAGTATATGTCTTGAATACGGAAAGGAATGTCTTGTTGTGGCATAAATGTTCAAACTTAAATCATGTTATTCATAATCAATTTTATAAGACTCTGAAGGAGTCGAAAATAGATTCCTGTCTTTAAAACAGAAAATGAGGGACAGAACATTGAGATACTAAACGTGTGTTTCACACAAACAATGTCACCCCGGGTAACCGTTTCTTGTTCCTTTTAGCCAATAAATACTGGACTTGTATGGCGCTACGCCCCACCGCGTAATGACGCCACAAACAGTCGGTTTGCCTTAAGTAATCTAGTAATTCAACGGTCACCACTTTGAAAACTGCTACCTTAATGTCCACTAAGGATATGTTGCATTTAGACTAAATACTTTTAAAGCCAGAATAACCATTAGGGTCGCTGCATTTATGGATAACTGTACTTTTGAAGCAGTACTATATGTCTCTACCGCACATGAAAGACAATTTTAGCCCTTCCATTTCTTTTATTGTACGTCTGGGGTTTTTAGAGGTGTGTTTTTGTCGATAAGCGGTTTTGCCCTATGGGGGGATTCTATAGAGGGGGAGGTGCAATTTGTTGAAAGGTGTTTGGTACGGGAATTTACTTCATACGAGACACACCAGCCGCGGGAACCACGGGTGAATGTGAAAATGCATGTTAGAAAGAAATACGTCTATATCTTTTTATTTTACAATACTCATATTAAGGGCATGCTTTTCATGTGTTTTAGATATCTGTCTTGTTATGGAATCACACCTTACCTTCATGAATTCCATAAAGGATGTATACTTGCGTATCTAAATCATCTGTTAAGACTGGCATCGCTGGCATCATCCATACTTTTACAGTTGCAGATTTATGTTTGTCATGCTTCTTGGTGGAACAGCGTATGCATGGAATTTTATGATACCTAATATTTAGTTGTCACATAAAATATAGAGACATTCGTACAAACCAGCAAACTATTCAAGGGCAATAGTGGGTCAAACAGGGACACTGCTTTCCTGGATAATGGGTGGATTTTCCGTTCTATTCTGTTCAGTCTTTGCTCGTTGGAATGAGAGAATGGTGCTCAGCAGCATGGAAGTACAGCTTATTATCATGCCTTCCAATTTACTCCGCACAAGTTCAGGTGAAGAGTCACTGAACTCCTGTCTAATCATTCCGTGCGAGATGATGGATAGACCAATAAAAGGGAGGCGGGGGAATGGAGGAAAATCACTCTAAAGTGTAGCAATGGTTTCGAGAATGACGGAGAGCCTAACTTTCAACTCAACAGTTTGATTTATCTATATACTTGTACGTGTACTGGATTATTTGTATCCACTTATTTATTATTTGTAGATATGTAGAAGAGTATACAAAATTTGCTGTACATTTGTGGTGCCGATAAAGACTACAGCATGACGCCCTGCCTACATTGGAGAGTAGAAAAGTGTCTCTTCAGTCTCTATGACAAGCAAAACTTCAGATGCAGAGAATGTTACGTGTATTCATCTGCATTCTCTTCTGTCAAACGTACCAAATGACCAATGGACTAATAAAATACATCCAGTAGATAAGGCCTTAGACACTTGGCAGAATCACCAAGATATCTCCCTGCCATATATCTTCCTCACGTTATCTGTCTATAAGCCCAGAGCAATGAAAGTAAGGAGTAGGGATACATTTTGCCATCAAGAAGTAAATCCCTAACTGTAGAGTCTTACAGTAGACTATACACTTTCATTAGACCCTGCGAACCAACCTTAATGAAATTAAAAATGGAGACTTACATGAGATTCAGTTTCATATAAATAAAGACGTTTTGACATGGTAAGGGAAAACACAAAGTAATGGTGTGGACAATCCCGAGGTGTCCAGAGCGGTCTGATCCTGAAATGGACAAATCAGTATTACCTGAATGAAAGCTCATGTATGCTGCTAGAACCCATTATTATAAAGTTTAAACGTTATTTCAATACGAAATAGAGAGGTAGAGAATATGGTGAGTTCTTCTCTATTTTGTGTTGGAACAAAGTTTAAACTTTACAACAAATCAGTATTACCTCTTGGCTAGGTGATCTAAAACCAGTCCAGGGAGGGCATCATGGCGAAGTTTCATCCCAAAACGATGATGCATTAGAATTGCCAGATGATGGAGCATTTCTAATATCAACCGTTGAAACTGTCAAACTCATACTACACCTTTCATGGTCATATATCATGTGTGTGGGCTTATCAATGCTATTCCAGTGCAAAACAACACAGATTGCAACCTCTCAATGCATTTTGGTCCATTCACTGATCTTTTGTCGTAGAGATCTAGAAAGTGTCGTATAGGTATTATTATGATTTATTACCAACGAGGCGATATGATTTATTACACATAGGCCTTTATTCACACTATTTCATACTTTTAGAAGATGGATATGTTGTGATAGATATCTACGCTGATACGACTGAAATTTGAAATGCTATTTCAGTATTTGGCAATACCTGACAAAAGCACGATCATTTTCTGCAAATCAGCCAAACAACACCTCCCCTACTTTGCACCATGTCTAAAGAAGTTCTACCATACCATACATTACGGCATTATTCTGTCGCATTCATGTATTATCGCAATAGTTTCAGTTTGACAGTTCAGACACGGATATGGTTGTCTAATACACACCAGTGAGGAGGGTTCAGCGGAGGTCTCGCTATATTCCCACTTCTGCACGGCACACACACTAGGGGATAGTTGATGACCTGTTCCCTACTTTCAGGCACATGGATTACTGCGCCATACAGAATTATAGTACAACCAACCTACAAAATGGAATGCAGGCCAACGAACGTATTCCAAGGGTACTCGCACGAGTCGGTCTGAAATAATTGCTCACTCTCACACTTTTCCTAACCCCTATATACCACGTAGTCACATTGCCAGCTTTGCTAAGAGGACATTTGATATTTGCAATCATGTCCGTAGGAGTGGTTTCAGTATTAGACTGTTTGATATTCAGACTCTAACCACGCTCCTGATCAAGTTAAATTGTCAGACCTCAGGGTCAGATGCCTGATCGTGACTGCTTACTGATGTATGTGTACCCAGTGCCCTTCACTACATCTACAAGGAGATCAGCACGGCACACATTACTGGACTTTTTACATGGAGATTACCATGACTTTTGAGAGTTGGGCATTGACCATACAACTGCAGGAGCCATCTGGAGTTTTCTTTCAAACTTCTTCCACGTCTATGAAAAGTAGTTTGAAAAAAAAAAACACAACAACATTTGGGAAAGTTACAAAGTTGAATTGAACATCTCAAAAGGTTATACTGTGTCATACACCAACACCAAAATGATGAGATGCCACACGGACAATGTGCTGGCGGGAAAGAAACTGGGAGGAAACTTGAGAGAGAAGTTGATTCTTTTTTCTCAGTATGTCCTCGCAAGCAATGGTCATGCTATAAACTACCGCATACGCTTTCTAGACAAGCCCAGCAGGACCTGTCATTCCTATTCAAAATGTAGTATATTTTATAAGGACGACATTGATACAGATGTACATAAAAACCAATTGAAGCCAGTTGTTCAGAGGAAAACATCTGACAATGATGAAGCTATAGCTTAGTAGTGACGTAAAAAAGGAAATCCTCTTTACTGAAGAGGACACTTTGATTTATTCTAAAAGTACCAAGACAGGAAGACAAGTGAAGTGTGGTCAATTGTATCATGGGAAATAGGAAGGGATTTTGAAGCACCTCAAACCACACAGCCATAGTTGTGAGAGTATCCTTGTACATATACTAAGGAAATTATGCGATTAAGGGTGTTAATATTGGTGTTGATGCCGGACGAATTCACTTCTCTGTTGGTCCCTGAACGTTTTACTAGAAATTGATGGGTGTATCTATCTTCTAATTCTAAGGTGATCCGCGAAACGCACACCAAGGTGAACTGTCCATCAAACTAAGGGGATGTGACAATCTCGTTTTTGTTGTCATAACTCCAGATATTTCCAAGCATAAATAAACCTCTGCGGGATCGTTTTCGTCCCTATTGATATGTCAACACTTGTTAAGTGGATTGCATGGGTTAAGCCCAGGATGTCACTCTTGTTTAAGCTATACCGAACTCTGACCGCGACCTGGAATGAAAGGAAATTGACCTTTACGTGTGGAAACCTAACTTGACATATACATGTGCATTAATGATCCCTTATCAATTCATACCCTTTTCGTTGTGTAGGCGGAAACTCAGTTAGAGTTTAACTTCATGGCACTTTTGTGACCTCGTTGGAAAGAGCAAAGAGTCTAATAAAGAGCATACTCGTATATCCTCGCGCCAAAAGATGCTAAAGTCAAGGGTGACGAGGATAGAATCGATTATCCTCTCAACGCCCATGTTACCAAACTCGCCTTGTCATCTGCAATCTTGATTCTCAGCAGAAGTTAGAGACGTCTTTAATAACTTTGAAAGTCTCCACCTTCTTGATCTTTCTTAAGCAAATTCTGAGCCCAAGCGTAATGCTTCGTTAATCCATCTAGGCGTTGCTTTAGCTGTTTGAAACGCCCAGTCAAGGCTGCCCAATTAGTCCGTGCCGAAAAGCCTAAGCCCTGCTGACAAAGACGATAGAAATGGGATCGGGGTTTGGACATGGACTGAATAGCTACCAACCGATCATCGGCAATGTTCTAAGTACGTTAAAACCATTACATATGACTAGTACTTTTAGCACTATGTAACAGACTGAGTGTCAATGTACCAAGACGTGTCTAGATGGTTTAGTACAACATTATTTTGTTTAGTTTCTGAGACTACAAATATCTGATAAATGCTCAATAACACTGTATACAGCATCTCTAATACTTCCTAGAGAGAGAGAGAAATATATACATAAGTGCTGGGTATTTACGGCACAACAATTTTCCCATTTCATGATATTTCTGCCATTAAGTATTATCATTTCCCAGAGGAGGCCACATAATTTTACAGGGCTCACAACTTAATACAATTTGCACATTTGACTTTTGACAAATCACATTATCATGGACCAAGATCTCAGATCACCAAAAGCAGCGTTTGTTTTGGTTCATCACAGTGTTATCACAGTGGCTGGAAAAAAAAAGATATCTATTCAAAATTTGCCGCATGATTATTTCAGATCGCACATCTACAACATACATATTTAACAGTGAAAACGATGTTATGTCTTTAGTTTTGCACCTTATCACGGCATGGTACTCAGTAATTGAAAAAGAAAGAAAGTCATATTGTCTTGAATATATTTAATTGATTGAATGTATTCATGCCGGTGTAACGTTATCAAATAATTACTGCATGGGATCCCTCCAAGTCGATACTAATTGGGTAAACGCCTCTGGTCATTAAGAGTCGAACCATTTACCGCCTACTGGGTAAAAAGGGAAACGCATAGTGAAAGGTTTGCAACAGCAGCTCATGTATACGGCTAAGGGCATGGTTTTCTCGCACTAGGTAGGACATGTTGATTTTATTATATGGATGACATCCGCGCGCGCATCGATTCTTGGCCGTTTTCAAGAAATAACAACAAGTTTGCAACCATACTGTAAATTGTACAAAGCAGCTTCAAAATTAGCAAATATATATCGTGGATTGCAAACACAAATACTGGAAAACGATCAAAATAAGCAAATATATGTCGTAGGTTGCAAACACAAATGCTGGAAAACGAATACTAGAATATTCCAAGGTTAAAGAAAATGTGAAAGAACAAAACTGAAGAATCAACTGCTTTTGAATTGGTATATTGTATTCTGTGTTTTCAGTCATATGTTCAACCTCCGTTTTGGTGAATATTTTTTATTTGAACGCTCGCATCAGTTCTTGTGTCCATTTAGAGGATGTCCTTCATATAATCAAATCAACATGCCTTATGGGTGTTGACACATGGAGTTAAGCTGTTAAAACAGCCATAACCGTATAAAATCTCTGGCAGGAAAGGCAGTTTCTGAACAAGGTTTGAATGATAGGCGGCTGTGGAATGGGTTACTGCTCTCTCAGCCACTGTTATATGGCTACTGCGGTTGGAAGACGGATTGTATTTTAGCCATAAGAACCATAACTTCGCTCAGTTCGAGAGGAGTAGAGAGAAGAATGGTGGCTGAGACATTATCTGTGTCACATCCAAAGATAACACAAAGAAACTCGACAGTAACATAAAATAGCTACAGACGATAGACGTGGTCGTGTCCTTTATGGAAAAAGAAATGGGGTATCTTGCCTTTAGCTGGAAAACAAGACAAAGTGCTGAGGACCATGAAGTAAAGTTAGACAAGGCGGGAGGAATAGTAAGAGGAAATAAGAGGAACATAGTGTTGAGGAAAGTTTTGGGTGATGGTGGCATCGATGTTACATATAGGATGCTGGTTAGGATCCCCTGACATGCTCCGCCTTTGGGAAAGGCACTTAAAAACAAGTTCCTCACTTCACTCAGATGAAAATGAGGTTCTAGCTTCTGCTGCAGACGTTCTGTGGGTAAAATGGATGTCCAATGTTGGAAAGTAGGCAATACAAACAAATAAAATCATTTGGTTTTCTTGAACTACCCCTAAATTTGATATTCATTTTGATAGCATTATTTCTTTAAGTAGTAGTCCAACAAATTTCCTTATCTTCTCGTGTATCTAAATATGATATTATGATGTTCCTTTTCTTTTATCTTATCTCATCTGCGTATGTCGAGGAAGAAACTTATAGGTTTCTAATTCTGGTCTCCCCAGGATGTTATTTTTCCGTGCTGCTACTAATTTGTTTCTGTTTTCTTTTACAAATAAACAATAATAATAATAGAAAGGATATTATAAGAAACCGACTAAAACAATATCATGGTAAGTTCAACTGTTCAAGTGTCCACCGTTAACAATATCAACATATATAAGATAGATTTGAGGGAAAATATTCGGGATAGCGTTTTCACATTTCGTAGTAGTTCCTTTCTGATGAATGACTACTTACGCCGTAATTTCCGCGCGATTGAAAAGGGTAATGTGTATAGAAATGGGATTTTGTCAAGGGTCAGCTACATGGTCAACCGCGCCATGGGTCAGGGCATGGGAGGAATCATACGTCCAATCCTGTTTCTCAGAGCCCCGCCACTTATCTCATATTGAACTCGTCCTGTGACCTTCACTCCCACTGAGGTCAAGGAGGTCACTCCCAATCATGACGTCATTGCCATTCAGAAAGCAATTCGTGGGGAATTCCGAGACAAGAAAACTTATTTGAGAAAATTCTTATATATCTTCAGCAAATACGTACATCTTATTAAATATCGATACGGTTGTGTATATCTTCCGGTTGCTTAAGATAGGCAACAAATATCTTAAATTAAGACAAGGCATTAGACATTCTAGCCAGTAACTAATGCTGTATTAAGGTAAACGACATGATCTGATTAATCAATTGAGGACAGTCGTCACATGGAATCGTGGAAAGGTAATGGAAAACTTTTCTTGAAAGCTACACGTAACGTAATTTACGTAATGAAATGGGTGCTGGCAAATCCGATTTCCTTGTAGGTAACACAAGACACGTAAGAAGTGCTACATATTATGATATAAGACAACCGTCTAAGAACCGGGCTATATTAAATCATGATGCAAAGCGACATCGATCTAGAGTTTATCTGAGCTGTTGCGACTCTGTGGAAGAGTTAAGTGAAAGGAAGAGAGCAGGAACGATGTTCCAAGGACACAAAAACAACGTTAACGTTTATGCAAATCCAAGGATTGCGTTTCTCGGTACGGTGCCTTATCTCAGCCGTTATTATCACCCATTTGGAGATGGTTACTATGCAGGTAGATCTCTTGGTGCGGCAGCAGGCAGAAGAAAGAAAAAGAAGCGTAATATGCAAGTTGGGGGATCAAGGAAACTTGTGAATGTAATCTCGATCTACAGCTACTTGATTGGCATGATCGTATCCTGAATATCACATACCATCCATCCCTGAATAACACACTCCACCCAGAAACACGCCTTGGTTATTGTCTTTCCAAAAGGCCATTGAAATGAATGGTGTAACTGGTTAACGATGCAAACTAGAAGACTACGATCTATATTATAATACTGAACAGGATATGAATCTTAAGTATACATGCTATAGTCTAGTTTAGTATAGTAAAGTTTAGACAAGAAAACCCTTTTACCATCATCTAATACGCTTACCTCTGAATAGGAATCTCCACAGGGCTCTATGTTAAGGTGCATGGACGGAATACCGACGGAAGACGCTATTGCAGCTTGTCGTTGTAACTCTGGAGTCCACCCCGTTGTCATTATCATAGACAGTACATGTTCATACATGGTAGTCATGGTCGTCAGGGTGTCCAAACCCGTGCTAAGACTAACCGTTTCAACACTGAGACCCGAAAACACACTGTTCCCGCCAACTTTACTCCTCTCCAGAACTTTCCGAAGACTGATCTTGTAAGAGTCATTGGAAGACAAGAGACCTATTCGAAACCTGGCCGCGTCAGAAATGTTTTCTGCAGTGCAGCATTCAACGTTCGTTAAAGTGCAGGACAAAATGGTAGCAAAGACAAAGCCAGTACAGAACGCCATCTCCGATTTTTCTACGCTGGAGCCAAGCGACGTTCTCAGTCCAGCCGAGAAGACACGCCGGTGGATCGCGTTTCTTTGTCCGTAGGTGGTGTCTGCTAGAACACGGTCTCCATCAATGATGATGCAGTGGGCTTCCACACTGTAATTACGGCGGGCAGCTTCTATTCACACTTCATATTGACCGCATAAATGCTCTATGCAAACTACAGCTGAGAATTCCGGGGCGCGCGACTCTCTTCATGAGAGTCGTCCGTACACAAGACTACAGCTAGGAAACTCGTGAACAAGCTGTCAAGCAGCCCCGATTAGTCTAGATTAGGTTAAAACATTCTACTGCTTGATATTGTTGATCACACAATCTGGTAATTCCCTGCCTCATGATGTACGGACCACCCGATGCGAAGCTTGCAAAGACCCAACTTAACGGGCTCTCTGTATTCATGAAGAACAGCGGAGACCAAGGATGACAGTTGTAATCAGCATATCGCACAAGCCGTGAGTGATCTTCTCGGGCTCCCCGTAAAGTAGAGGACGAGATAAGGTCGTCTGCTCGCCTGTTCTGTCATGCCCGGACTCCTCTCAATAGAGTGTCATGATACAGACGGCCGACTCCTTCTCCTACAGCCAACGTGAACTGAAATCCCGTACTTGCGGTTAACACGACGCATGCGTGAGGATGAATATTCCTCTCCACGTCTGTGTGACGGGTGTGGCGCCCCGTGTGGTACGCCATACTACGTACAAAATATTTCTAAATCAGCAAGATCAGCTGCTAGGCAGAAAGATTGCTGAAGGGAATGGCAAGTGAGTTTTGAACAACCGTATGTGTGCGCGCGCATGTTTTCTACACCTCACTACATCTAAGGAGATTAAGAGAGAGCGTGACAGGACTGAAGTTCGTAAAATAACGGTGTCTGGAAACTAAATATTGTTCATGGAAACTAAAAATAAGAGAGCAATTTAGATTAAGAGTACACGTCTGCCAAATTGAAGCGAATCACTCATAATGCATAATATTAAGTTAAAGCTAAGACTTATGTTCTACAAAATTGTATTAAAACCCACATCTTGAGTAATCCTGTCTACTAACAAACAGCTGAAGTAACGTATAATAACGAAGAAATCTTCTAGGAATTCAAAGATTTATTACTTGAGGTTATTGGCTTCAAAGCGAATAAAATAACATTAGGGAACACATTTATACATTCTGATAGTAGCTGCTAGGGACTCATCATTTTAGTACTGCCTTATCAGAGCACGGCCTACGTACAAAATCATGAAAGGCTAGTCATAGCTAGTTATGTTGCCTGTTCACATAGATGTGTCTAGAAAGTAGCCAAGATGCGACAAACGGAAATGTATCCTTATCTGTAGCCATTTGGAGTAATTCCATTCGGAGTAAAAATAAATCGTTGCATAAATGTTTTGTGCGAACAACCATTTGTATCGCCAGCGGTACTTTCTTATCTCCATACAACTCAAGTGTCAAGTTCGTGTGCTAAGATCATTCCTTGACTTTGACGAAGTACGTGAGCTTAGAGCTTTGTGGAGAAAAGGGCGATGGGTTCCATCGGGATCACGCCCGGCGGTCCCCTCGGGGGGCGGGATCCCATCACACTAAGTTATCACTGAGAACAGTCGGGCCGGGTTCTCACATGTTCACCCGCCTTTTGGGCACGTGTCACGTAGATAGTTGATACAGGTTTACTACAATTATGTAGAGCAATAACCTTTGAAATTATGTTATCACTGTATTGTGCCCGGAAACAGCACATTTATCAGGATGTGGTTTATATCAAAGACTCCGAATAACTAGAGGGGTTGAGAGGATTGAGAACTTTCCACCCGCTCTTTATCCGCTGACATTGAATGATGACTGGTTGTTTATCCCGTTTTTTAGTTCTGAAAAAAATCATTTTGGAAACACGTGCGAACTACAAAGAGAAGTGTTAATATAATGTTCAAAACTTTAACCGCCCCATTATTTTTACTGGATTCTGAAACACCATACCCAATCCTGTTACAACTACTCTCCAAGCAGAGGTTAGGCTCCGGCTGTTTTTTTAGTCGTTTTCATCGGGCTTTCCATTTTGTATTTTTTTTTTTACTGTGTCAACCTAACATGTAA